>NC_052149.1:188919990-189219990 GCF_902713615.1 Scyliorhinus canicula | reverse complement strand
TCCCTATTACAGCCTCCTTAATAATTAATTCTAGCTATTTCCCTATGACAGACATTAAGCTTTTTTTTTTAATTTAGTGTACCCAATTATTTTTTTCCAATTAAGGGGCAATTTAACGCGGCCAATCCACCTACCCTGTACATCTTTTGGGTTGTTGGGGTGAGACCCACAGATAGGGGGAGAATGTGCAAACTCCACACAGACAATGCCCCGGGCTGGGGTCGAACACAGGTCCTCGGTGCCTTGAGGCAGCAGTGTTAACCACTGGGTCACCGTGCCGCTCTGGCAGCCATTAAGCTAACGGACCTATAATTCCCTCCTTTCTTAAATAAAGGTGTTTTAGCACAGTGGGCTAAACAGCTGGCTTGTAATGCAGAACAAGGCCAGCAGCACGGGTTCAATTCCCATACTGACCTCCCCAAACAGGCACCAGAATGTGGTGACTAGGAGCTTTTCACAGTAACTTCATTGAAGCCTATTTGCGACAATAAGCGATTATTATTACTACATTTGCTGTTTTCCAATTTCTAGGACCCTTTCAGAATTCAACGAATTTCTAATGGTTATCACCAATTTTGCCACTATCTCTGCAGTCATTTCTTGTAAGACCTTGGAATGCAGGTCATCAGGTTGTGGGAATCTGTCAGCCTTTAGGCCCAACAGCTTTCCCTGTACCTTTTCCCTGCTTTATAATTTTACGTTCCACCCTCCCTTTTACTTACCATCCTGTGGCTGATGCACACCTCTCCATAAGTGGTAGAAGTGACAACTGCACAGCAGTGTTATTGTGCAGACCCAAGTTTTGCAATCATAAAGAAGAATAATTCTGTTTTTAATGTGGTATCACGATACTGCGAAGTGCACAAAACTATGTATCCAGGAGAAACTGTAAGCCAACAAGTGAAATTGTATATCACCACAATCAGTAACCTCATGACCAACGCATTATTTGTTCTTTGATCACCATCAAGTCAGTTTATCTTACAAAATCAATAACCCCCTTACGCTGACTCAAGAATAAAACAAAACATTTTAATCAAAATGCACCAATTTTTAAAATGTCTATTAAATATAATCAACTTTGCCTGTTACCATTGCAATAATCCCAGTATATAAAATCGCTGTTCATAACTATAGCCTTCCACAGCATTAGCATTACTGTGGAAAATCACAGTCCTTCTTATAATGGGGTGGGAGGGTTGTGCTATCATTTGTACTATTTGTGCTTTATTGTTAGGACAACAAAAAGTTAGTTAAAAGAGTTATATTGATAAACATTCAAAATAAGGTATAGTTTTACGTGGGTTTAATTTAATGTTTCTCTGGCTGGAAAGGTAATATCTATAGTCAGATTCACACTGGGCAACGGTGTTTGTATGTGTGGGGGTTGGTTAAGTTCCAACTGTGATTTGATTATGTTTTAGAGGGCGTTCTGGCATGAAGAATAAATAGAACTAGGTGTTGCTTAGCAACTGGCGGTCTGTGTAAGGATAAAAAAGCTTTAATATTTTAGTTTTAGCTAAATTTGTTGACAGTTGGAGACAAAACATCAAGGAGTGAACCTCTCAACTCTGTCAGGAGCTGCTGGACAGGAAAAGGGAGCTGCAGCGAGGCAGTCCTCAAAGGAGTCAGTTACAGTCCAGATAACCAGGGAATTGAGACGGAAAGAACATTTAAGACTACTGCCGCTAAGCGAACAGAAACCAGGGTATTTATCAATGAAAGGTTTTTTTAAAAGATCAAAGAGACATTTGCAGGAACCAGATTGAAAGTGGAACCGCAGACTTCAGAGGTAAATTAGACATTTGATGCCATTTTAACAAGAATCCGAGAATAGAGTGTTAAAGGAATTATGAACAGTTTGGACAACTGTCAAGGCAAAGAAATCCTAAAAGGGTTGGCGCAAAAGTCTGGACTGGAGTAGTTGTTAAATTATCTGGGGGAATTCAGATGAGAAATCTGCAGACACCAACTTGAGTTCAGAGGGGTTCAGAACAGAGATTTGACTCGTCATCTTGTGCGCTTAAATAAACTTTGCATGTTAATGAGACTATTATAGCTCAAGATGCACTTTGCAATCCGCGCTAATCCTAAAACCCGTGTGTAATTATTAAACTAAGGGGGAAGAGTAAAAAGGATTTTGTATAATAATCCAACTTTTCATATTTAGTAAATATTATTTTTGTTAAAACAAATTAACAGTCCTCTGACTGTTCTTCCACGTTTTATTTTAAACAGGTAGAAGTTACGGTATTTTGAGCCAGGGTTCCATTCTGGGATCTTCCAGTCCAGTTATAACATCAACTGGGATCGTAGCACAATGTCTCTAAACTCAAAAGTTTTACAGGGTAAATGTCTCGTGATGTGTGCCTGAAACACAGATGTAATGGCACTGTTCTAAAGTGTGTGCAGGTGCATCTGTAGCATTGTCCAATACTATAATATTATTTTTCCTTTCCCAAACATTTTTTTGGAAAGCAGAAGCAGGAATAACATTTAAGGTTAAACCAAACAGCAATTTGGATCTGTAGAGGACACTTAATAAAATAAAATCTTAAAATAAAGATAACTACAGGCAAGCTTTATTTACAGATAACAAGTCTTGTGTTTCTGTTGTCACTGGGCACTTCCATCCACTGATCCTTTATGAGGTGGGGGGGGGTCCAAAAGATTGGATTGATAGATACTTCTAGTCTCTAACAGTACTTAACCAGGGTTTTACATGAATCTTCAAAAAACAAAGAAAAAAGTTACAAATTTTAAGTTGTTTCTTTGACAAAGTTATTACTTTCACAAACTAGGTGGGAACTGGCAGAGTTCTTGTTAAATCGATACTTAAAATATCATCTTTCTACAGGCAGTGCACAACAGGTATTAAAGCAGTTCAGCTGTGCCTCCCAAAAGGTCTAGTGCCCCCACATAGCACTGTAATTGCTTGATGGCCTCTGATCAACATGCCAACCAAAATCAAAGAATGCTATTTCTGCTACATCAACATTTAGTGATTACTGCAATAACTTTACACCTAGGGTTACAATTTTGCATCCGGTTTGTCCAGCCTCAAATCTGTCTCCCCCATCTGAAATAACATTGGATTCAAATTATCCAGAAGTCTCAAGTCTGATGATAATGCACCACTGGTGGACTATAAAGATCACTGTGGCCTGCATTTTTCCAATTGAATCACAACTGATAATCACCAAGGATTTGAAGCTCCGATACTTCACAAACGCAAAAAGGAACTAAATAAGGTCAGCAATGTTAAATTGCAGTTGATTTCCTCAATTAACAGTTTTATCAAAAGGTACCACCTAGTTTTACTCACAGCGCACCAACATTAGCTATATAAACTACACTGAGAAAAACCAACAAGAATGTCTAACATTAAGATGAAAGGGGAAAAAATGAGGCAATAAGTAGAAGGGAGAAGACAAGGCAGAAAATAAAATGTAATTAAAATTAAAATAAAATGGACATTTGCACTCAATTTATGTTGAAAAGACATGCTTCAGTCTACCACAAAGACATGTTTAAGGTAGCATAATTCATATCTAACCCACCATGCCACAGAAACAATTCAAAGCTTACACTCCAAGAAAGTTAGTTTGAAATGCCGTAAGTTTTTATAATGCTATCGAACAAGCTAGAGCTCAGACAAAAGTATCTGCAGCACAAGCCATTTAAAAATTCTATTTTCTAAAAATCATTGAGTTAATACATGCGACACATGGTAAAACCTTAAACTCCAACACTGGAATATTTTTCTCAGAAGCATGGCTTTAAGATAATTGCATCAAGCAAACAGATAATCTTTGCTTGCTGTTCAACTAAAAAAAAGTAACATGCATTTTATTTCAATTCAGATGCTTCTAAACATCATGGTACAGCAAAACAGTGTGTATTATGCAATGTCATAGAGCCTCCTTGAATATTATCTCAATCGTTCATCCAGGAAGTCAAACAAATTCTGCCACTGACCAGATATTTATTGTGATCAAAAGTTGAAAACTAGAGGAATATAAAATGAAGGAATTTACTTCCATATTAAAAAGACAGAGATATTACCTCAAACTTGAAAATGGCTTGGCTATAAAAGCACATGCTACTAGTGACTCATATCGTATACATCTTGAATTTAGAATTGTAATGTACTTCGCATACTGTTTTGAATGCCATAAAACATGCAACAGAAAATGAATGCACCGGGGGCAAAAAAACTGTAAAACCACCATCTTCACACAAACAGCAAACACAAAAATCAAGGCAATGGGCAAACAGACCATAAATATACACATACCATATATCTCTTCCCATTCTGAATCTTCAGGAGGAGAGGAAAAAGAAAAAAAATAAGTAGAATGACTTCAAATATTTAACCTAAACTCCTTACTTTAGAAAATATGTAGTGCAAAAGAATTTGTACACGCTGAACGGCCAAGGCAAGAAATCTGGTTCTGACCTTCAGTGAAACAAGTTACTACGCTTTCACTAATGGGACATTCAGCTGAAGATCAAAAGGATCCACTTTGGGGCTGATATGGGAGCAGTACAGGTGTACCAATTCTCCCAGTTTTGAGGCATCATCTCTACAGTCCTACATTAATACATTATTCTTATATTACGTTGAACACAAATAGCTTATGCGCTCCAATTTAGCACCACAAATCCAGAGTTAAAGCATCCTCCACCTGAAAATCCATTTTCAGTCAAATTACATGTGTTTGTTTCAGAAAACTTAATTTTTCCAGCTTGTGACTGATTCAGAAGAAAAAGAATTTTTAATGATTTGCCCAATTTGGAGAGAGAAACTTGGTGCTCATAAAAATCAAGCAACTGTTAGAAATGCCAAAATTATGTACTATAATTTTAACCAATTTATATCAGCCACATGCCAGGACATCAATCACATCATTGTCCACAACAAATTTGATCAATTCTGGTTTAAAGTTACTGTGCAAAAACAGTGATTTTTGTGGAGCAGAACCAAGTGGCTAAAAGTTAAAATTTTTAAAGTTAAAATACTTGAAGTGAGGTCCTACCTCTTTCAGCATTACAATACAAGAGAAAACCATAGTAATGGCCATCTACAGCACACCTTTAACACAATGGAAACTGATCATGTCAGAGATATGAAGGAAATATTAAGTAATTGGGGCACAGGGATCAAATTTTAAAACATAGAACACGATGTATAGTAATGGTTATGTATATGTCGCAACTGTCCCATAAGATTCAAACAATTCTGGCAATGGATAACTGTGACTCAAGGGTTTGCGATTCGTAGTTGAATCAGGGCCAATGGAAAACATGTATTTCACGATATAGGACATCATAAATTTAAATCAGCATTACTAATTTGCAGCACAGCGTTCTTTCCCCCTTCCTCTCAAAGTATCTGAGAGATGAACTTCTGAACAAATCTCAATGTAAATACATACTAAGCACTTATATCAACAGCAATTCATTCACAAGAACAATGAAACTGAATTGATTACTCAACAAAGGACAATGACGATGAGAACCCATTTTCTCTTTTAAATTTCATTTTAAAATGGATTTATTCCTTTGAAGCAGAATCTTCAAATATTCCAATTAGCAGCAACTAAATCTTGTGTAATTCATTAAATGGTTGTTGAACTCAAATCAAATTGAAGTATCTTCTTAACTGGGATAAATGATATTACCCAGACAACCAATGTTTGCTATTTATTTAAAAACTGAATAATGCCTTCTTAAAAAGCCTTTTAATTTTAACTCTGTTGGGATTATAGACTTAGAAGAGCAGAAATGTATCCAGACTATATAATTACACAAATGATGGCCTTACATGACCATACTATGCCCAAAATAAACATGGTTAAGACTTGAAATATATGCTTTATGTTATTTATGAACGAATGAAACGTGCAAAATTCACCAATGTTTAAGCTCTTTCCTTTTCTTCACTTCCTCTAAAATGTTACGATAATCTACTTCCTTTTAGTTAGGTCTTGCCGACTTGAAATGAGATATTACCATCACTGCCAAAAGTGAAGATCATTTGCGACTCAGTATCACAGAGTTAAACCTTACAGGCTAATGAAATGAAAGTCTTCTACTGTGCTACACAAGGCCTACCTATGTTCTTACATTATTCAACAATGAGAAGTCAAGAGCAGATTTGAAGTGCCTGCCTGATCCTCAAAGTTCCTCAAACATAAACTGCCTTTTATTCCCCCAAGGGGGGCTTTCCTATGCCAACAATGTCTTCATAAGTTTTCCTCCAATACAAAACAGAAGTATACCAAACTTTTGAAAATGGTTTTATATTTTCACAGCTGCATTGTGGATAGCAGCACTAAAGTAGGTTATCTGGGCAGTTAATTAATTAATTCATATTATTTTAAGCCTGTCAGAGAATAATTTTCCAAGTTAGACTAGGACTTGAATATTATACAAGTAGAATGCATAAAGACTTTCAAGTTACCAAATTATCATCAGATTTGGCAGGCAGGATCATATCAAGCACTACTGGGTCGCATTCTCTGCACCACCAAATGTCTCTTTAAACTTGTCTTTTTGCCCCCTCAATTTTCTCAATCTATTCAAATGCTGTCCCATCCTTCCGCTTGCCCACTGCACCAAACCTGCCAAGCCTTTGCCTAATTACTTTCCTTCCGATCTCTCCCATTGTATAGGAGTTAATTCTGTCCACAAGACCTATACCCTGCTTCCAGTTAGTTTTGTGAACTACTGAAGTGGTTAGCAGCATCACAACAACCCACAATTAAAACTCCAGCTTCTTTAGATCAGTACATTTTAATCCTATTTTAGTAGTTTAAGATTTATTTATGTTCAGCGACCAATTCATCATAAGATTTTCTACTCTCACCAAATAACACAAGCCTCCGATGCAATGGGGGGGTGGGAGAGCAGGAAAGGGAACAAAGAGGAGGGGAGCATACGACTGGGTGAAATTCACGAAACCATGAATTCTCTTTCTCGTTACAGCATAATTAATCTCCCAAGGGAGCTGAAGTAACCGTATAAACATTCAGAAATTTTTTAAGGTTTTGTTCATACTTTAAGAGTGTCACATCCACATAAACAATCATCCTTGCAGTCCTACTATTAAATCCACTAAGCCCTTACAATCCTACCTTTGATAGCCTCCTTAAATCCCACTTCTTTGATCCAGCTTTTTGACCATCCCCATCTTCCTCTCTGGCTCAATGTTCCCTTTCCTCATACCTCTTGCACAGCACTTTGGGATATTTTAATACATTAGAAAGGTACATGCATAAATGCAAGTTGCTGTTAATCTCTCTCTCACCAAATATAAAGCTGTGCATCAACAAGTTTATCACTGCAGCAACATGTCGCCCAGAAAATTGATATGTAAAGTTAAAACTCATGGGATTATGGGTAGTGGATAGAAAGCTGGTTAGCAGACAGGAAGCAAAAAGTTGGAATAAATGGGTCTTTTTCTGATTGGCAGTGACTAGTGTGGTACTGCAAGGATCTGTGCCAAGACGCCAACTGTTCACATTATATATTAATGAGTTGTACGAGGGAACTAAATGCATCATCTCAAAATTTTCAGATGATAGTTGGTTGGGAGGGTGAGCTGCGAGGAGGATGCAGAGATGCTTCAGTTGGTTATGGACAGGCTGAGTGAGTGGGCACATGCACGGCAGATGCGGTATAATGTGGATAAATCTGAAGTTATCCGCTTCAGTAGCAAAAATAGAAAGATGGATTATTATTTGAATGGCTGTAAATTGAAAGAGGTGGATACTCAGTGAGACCTTGGTGTCCTCGTGCATCAGTCGCTGAAAGTAAACGCGCAGATACAGCAGGCAGTAAAGTGGGAATTGGTATGTTGGCCTTCATAGTGAGAGGATTTGAGTATAGGAATGGAGATGTTTTACTGCAATTGCATACGACATTGGTGAAGCCACACCTGGAGTATTGTGTGCACTTTTGATTCCTTACCGGAGGAAGGATGTTCTTGCTATGGAGGGAGTGCAGCTGATTTCTGAGATGGCAGCACTGCCATACGAGGAAAGACTAAATTCGTTAGGATTATATTCATTGAGTTTAGAAGAATGAGAGGGGATGACAGAAACTTTAAAAATTCTAACAGGATTAGATTCAAAAAGAATGTTCCTAATGGTGGGGAAGTACAGAACAAGGGGTCACTTTGAGGATAAGGGGGAAACCTTTTCGGACTGAGGCGAGGAGAAATTTCTTCACCCAGAGAGTGGTGAATCAGTGGAATTCTCTACCACAAAGTAGTTGAGGCCAAATCGGTATAATTTCAAGAAGGAATTAGATATAGCTCTTGGGGCTAAAGGGAGAAAGGGATATGGTGGTTTTGGGGGGGGGGGGGGGGGGGATCAGGGTTTTGAACGTGATGATCAGCCATGATCATAATGAATGGCGGAGCAGGCTCCAAGGCTGAATGGCCTCCTTCTGCTGCTATTTTCTATGTTGCTATACCTTATACCTTTTTTAAATTTGATTTTTACATTTTACAAATAGCTCAGCAAAGCAAAAGGGGGAAAAAAAAATCACCAATGTAGGATACAGTCAACACAGATCCATCATACACATCAATACATAAAGGAAGAGAAAATTCACGAATGCCCCAGCACTAAGGGGGGGAATTACAATACACTATACCCCACAACACAATCAAACCCCCATCCAGGCTCAGGACAGCACAGACAATAATAGTAAGATTACAAAATTATGGAGAGCGGACCAGCAGCGATAGGTCCAAGTTATTCTCAGATCCTGGGGCTCCCGTAGAGAAAGAAGAAAAAAGTAAAGAGCAGAGCCAGTGCACTGGATCCCAGGTGCATAGCAGACATTAAGTACCTAACAACCAAAACTGAACAGACCACCTGACCACCAAGCAGACTCCCTCCCAACCAAATCAGAGTGACAGGATAACCTCAAACCCAGTCAAAGAAAGTGGGGGAAGGAGCCCTGCTTGCCCCCCCCCCCCCCACACCACCACAAGGACCCAGCTCAGCAAAAAAAAAAAAAAATTTAAATGCCAGCACCACCATAAAACGGGAGCTCAAGCTGGACATACACCTAATAAGCCAGGGACAAAGAACAACCATCTTCCACAAACATCAAGGTAAAATTTCACCTGAAGTAACTCAGAGGAAAGCAAGTACAAAGTAAGGGACAGAGTGAAAGAACCACCTCTCGAGGGAAAAAGATGAACTGGAGCCATCAAACCTAAATAAGTGGACAGGAAATTGGCAACCAGCCCAGACCCCCAGCTTTGAGCAATCACATGACACGTCAATGAAGAGTAGACCCAGCCATCCAAACAACAAAGGACACCACTCTGACTCCAGGCAATAAGAAGCCAGCCCCAAATCTCCAGCAACTCTCTCTTTCTTCCCCCCCCCCCCCCCCCCCCCCCACAAGCAGGATTGTGACATTGCAGAGGTGGCCCCTCACCAATGACAGAGCTCTCTCTATGCCCCTCCATTGAAATATCCCACAACTCTTGGAATGTAGTCTTGACGACCTGAACCGCAGAGTCAAGATGTGCAGCCAGAGCAATTGGCAGCCATCACCCGCCAACGCACACAGCACCACCAAGCCAGGGGCCGCTCAACAGCAACTGTGCCACTGAAAGGCCCATCCCAGTCGTCACGGACAAACAAAGATTTAAGCATTTTATCTAGACACGTTCTTATAGCGACACCAGCCACACACTTCTTGGGACATGTGTGGACACCAAGAAAAGACAAATACGAAAGGTGCACTAGGATGAAACAACAGATTAAAAGATGAGCAGAGCCGGAGCTCGTGAAAACGCAGCCGCTCCCATGTTCACATCACATGACACCCCATACCTCTTTTTAAAATTAGTATGCTTGTTTCTTGTTTGTGTATAATGTAAAATAGACTCAAAATAACTTCCCAGTTATTGCCCCTTTTTCCTCATCCTGCTCTTTCTATTATCCTGTAACATTTTTTAATTAACAGCAAAATCATTAATCCAAGCAACTAGTTTACACTTAATGCATTGAATCTTAAAATTCAATGAGGCTGTTAATATTATCCAATTGCAGTTTTATCGAAATCACTGAGAAAAACCGTGTATAGCCATAATTATATCTTTTTTATTCTTACAAAGACATTGTTGCACAGGAGGCTGCCATTAGGTCAAAATCATGCCTTTGTCAGCTTTTTGACTCAAACTATCCAATTCCGATCCATTTCTCCGCCTACTCTTTCCCACTTCCTATTTTTATTTTTCAATCATCAAATATCCTTCTCACTTTCCTCAAGTGCTTTCAGGAGTTTTTGAATGACACTATAAATAAAAGTTGTGTTCTTTCTTAATGTTTTTAAATCACCTATTTAGGTTACTTTTAGGAAATCATGTACTAATATCTTATTAAAACAGGGAAAAATTGTTTCAACTTTCTACTCCTTACTTTTTGTGATCATTTTCAGCCTGCATTTGCTGTAACCAATTCACCAAACAAAAATAATCTGATTTACCTAAAAATGAAATTGTTTGAAAACCTCTCGGTGGTTCTGTGAACCAGATTGTCATTGTTCCTTTCCCTTTCAAAATACAAATTTTAGAAAAGAAATAGTCATTACTTCAAGAATGGTCATTATGGAAAGGTAATTATCATATCAGGCATAAGCAAGTTATCCAAGATTTCTTTCTCCTTTGAGCTAACTGATCCAAACCATCATAAAATGGAATGCGCTGTTTTGCAGAGTGGTGGGAGTGCAGTCCATAGGAGGTTTCAAAAGAGAGCTCGACACACATTTGAAAGTGGTTAATTTAGAGGGCTACGGAGAATCGACTGGACATTGGGACTAGCTGGGTAGCTCTTTGGGAGCCTGTGTGGACATGATAGGCAGAATAGCCTCCTTCTGTGCTGTAAATAACATAATAGCAAGCTCTACAATGCTTAACAGTACCCATTTCACATATTGTAGAACGTGAATATGCAGGGTTTGAGGTAAACATCCAATTCACTAGTCATTTGTGACTCAAGGAATAAGCATAAATACCATAAATAGTACCCATCTTGCATTTAGGTCTCAATAAAATAAAATAAGCTCTCTCAATGTTTACAGAAAATCTTGGCATTACAGCTTATCCACTATAGGTTTTCATTTAAATTGCCGCTAAGAAAAATTCAGTGGTTGCAAAATCAATGAACTTGATTTACATTGACTTAGAAATACCAAAATCTTACCACTTCACTATTTATGTTGATAAATTCAACATGCAAATTAATTTTATTAAAACCGTTCCCTGGTATTTTTGGAGACCATCATTCTAAAATTCTAAACAATAGTATTTCTAGAAAGTCAAGTCTAGTTGCCAGTGTTAAAGATCTTCACAGCAGGATGAGCAAGGAAACTGTTGGTTCCAACATGTAAGGCAGCAATGTAATGAATTAAAACTTTTTTCTCGTGTGGAAACTGTCATCAATTTATTGAAAAATAAAGGTGGCAGGTTTTCACCTTTTACCTGTCATTGAATGAGTGTCAGAGTAACACCACGACTTTGGCCCAAATGAGTGGTGGGACAGATCTGTACAGAAAGGAAAAGTGAGCAGCGCAGGAGACGGTGCTCCAGGGTAGCGTGATTCCCGAGACCAGAGGACAGACTGCTTATGACTATTACCGGTGAGTTTGACATGTCCAATCAAAAAACAGACCTGACCCCAGAATCCTGGTTACTAGGGAATTCTGGTTGATAGTGTGCCATATAACAGGTTTTACTATGTTATACACAGCGCCAAAATTGATAGTGTGGCAGAGCTGATTGAACAGATGGTACCCTTGGTTCAGGCGCCACACTTTTAGGATTAGAAGGGTGCAGGTCCAACACAACAAAACCTGAGCATATATTATGTGCCATCAGCTTTCTTTACACATCTGTATCCTCCACCATGACATTAAGGGATCGGGGCAAAGGGCAAGCATTACTGCTGGTTGGGAAATCTAGGACACAATCTAAAAATTAGAACTAGACCTTTCAGGAGTAAAATTCAGAAATGCTTCCACATAAAAAAAGGTGCTAACAAATTTGGAGCTCTCCTCCATAAAGAAAAATTGATGCTAGGTCAACCGTTAATTTTAAATCAGGAGAATAATACATTTTTGTTACTCAATGGTTGTAAGGCATGTGGGGCAACGGCAGCAATGTGGATGTAGTTAGGGTGCAGACCAGTCATGATCATGCTAAATGGCAGAATAAGTTCAAGGGACTGAATGGCCTACTTCTATTCCTATTGAGGAGACAAACATCTGCACAATAGTTAAAAGGGTATCAGAGACTTTTAAACAATAATCATTGCAAATCTTGTTTTATATTTAACTATTCAAACATTTTAAACCCCCACTCATTTTCTCTGTGAATTTAGAGCACGTTAGTTTTAAAAACGAACTTCAGGTCCCTCTCCTGCACTGCAGCCTGAAGTAATCAACCCCAAAATGGTAGAGGCATACTTGGAATCATCAGAACCCATATGTCTCACTTGAAATCAGTCCACAACAGTCACGCTACCAAACCTAACACATGGATTCCAATAGCGTCACCCACATCATTGACAAAGAAATACTGATCTACAAGGGAGTCAAGGTTAATGGAGCGTTTGGGGGGGGGGGGGGGGGGGGGGGGCAGCAGAAAAGTAGGATTAAGATCACGATCACTTCAGCCATAATCTTAACAAGCGGTCAAACAGGCCCGATGGACCAAACCCTTCTATTTCTCAAGTTTTTTTTAAAAAGTGCAATGGCTCTAAAATAAATTATTGCATGTCGCCATTAGTAACAGGGTCCCACACAGAGCTGCTACCATTAATAATCAATTTCTGCCTTCATAAATGCAATCAATTTGACTTCCAGCTTAAAAATATACTTAAAATTCATTGCATGCAACACGTCAAAGGACTTTTGCAAAATCAAGAAACAGGCTAACTACCCAGAATTAACTATGGGAAGCTATCACTGAAGTCAAGATCCCACAGATCTGAAGCCTGGCTTGCTCTACAAAAGATTCTACAAATGCAGGGAGGCAGTGGTGTTGTTGTATTGTCGCTGGATTAGCAATCCGGAGACCCAGAGTCAAACTCTGGGGATCTAAGTTCGAATCCTGCCATGGCAGATGGTGAAAGCTGAATTCAATAAAACGAAATCTGGAATTAAAAATCTAAAGATGACCATGAAACCATTGTTGATTGTCGTAAAAACCCGCAAGTTCACTAATGTCCTTTTGGGAAGTAAATCTGTCGTCCTCACATGGTCTGGTTTACATGTGACTCCAGATCCACCGCAATGGGCATGACTCTTAAGAGCCCTCAGGGATTGGCAATAAATGGCTGGCCCAGCCGTGATGCACCCATCCCATGAACAATTTAAAAAAAAAAAAAAAAATATTGGTAAATCACCCTATTAGTTGCCAGTTTATTGTCAACTTGCAAGTCTGAAATTCTTGTTGAATGGAGTGTTTGCAGTTTAATATTTGAGCAACACACAAGATTCCAAAGGACTTACATTTGGGTTCCTGAAAACTCCTGAAATTCTCTATGTTAAGGGCAGTTGCTATGCTGGAAAGCAAAGAATTAGAGTTACTTCTGGCTACTCCAATTATGTAGTTTTCCGTCTACAAACCGTTTGTAAAAACTTTTGAGGGAAACAATTCACCTTCAAGGATGTAACTTGGTCCAAAGCTTGCAGCCTGGAAGTTAGTATTTCAAAACAATGAGCGTGCTGTCAATTTTTTTTTTTTTTTAAGCACAACAGCATCTTTCTCTGAAATCGTATCCTCGGAAGTAAAAATTTTAAAGGCCAAAAAAAACTACTAGCCCCAATAGAAGCAGAGGTCATAAACTTATAACCAAAATGCAGTGTACTATGCTTTTAACTTGCAGCACAAAAGCTTCTATGTTTAACTTATCTCTGCTCAGCTTCTTCCAAGTTTTTCAAAGACCTAGATCAGCCTACCACTGTCAAGATTTTTTTTTGAAAAAATTAAATTCCCAGGAAAATATTCCATTGTGCAGAACAGTACACTACACAGTTCAGCCACCTATACCAAAGCTGCCTTAACTGGCATAGATATCAGAAACTCGTAGGAAAACCAATACACTTCAATGTTATATAACAAGGTTCCAGTGTGAAACTTAATTTTGCACCTCAAATTATTCCTGCCACCAATATTTTAGACCATGTTGTACAATACTAACAAATTCACAAACATAGCCCAAGTTAGAAGTAAGCATTCCAATTGTACGGAGTAAGTTTCTACACTTTCAAGTAAATGTGACGAAATATTGCAGGTGCCCATTGTCATACTTAGGTTTGCCTTAATGGAAACCCCACAAATCATTATTCTCCATAAATATCCCAATGAGAAAATTACATGCCAAAATTTCAAATTAAAGTTGGTTCCCTTCTATCTTCCTTGAAAAGCCACAAAACGTCATTCTGCAACATCTCAACTGACTTCACATGGTTGGCTGAAGCTCATACGGATTTTAAATTGGTGCAACTGAAACCAGACTTAAAACCATGAATGTCTAAAGCAATAAACTAAGCTTTAGCAAGGAACCACGATATATAATTTTCTTTGTAGCTGTAGTTCTCGCTTTGTCTCCAAAGTGGTGGCAGTGAGGAAGAGGCAATAGAAATACACAAAATGACCATATATATTGCATTCCTGTAACAAAATTTATATTCCACAGTGGGTTTGACTTGTGTGAGATAATCGTGATGCATCTAGTGCTATTTGCACCATATGTACAAACTAAATTGATGAAAGCAGCTGGTAAGTTTCAAAAAAAAAAAAATTTGACTTTAAAGCTACTTCTCAATATGGTTCCATTTTGACGATCAATTGACACTTCATAATTTACAACTTTACAAGTAGAAAATAACATTTCAATAGAAAAATGATTAGAATATGTTGCAAATATGGGGGGGAAATTCAAGGAAAGTAGTGTATATGGTGCATATAACAAAAAAAAAATCTGAAATTTAGCAAAAGCCTTACATTAGTGGACAGCTGTTAAACATGCAAGTATGCAGATTAACTTTTTTTTCCAGTTAAAATTTACATATATACCAATACGTCACAATGCTTAGCCCATGTCAGTCAACAGCAGGAACGGGACAATATCCAGACTTGGGCTGATAAGTGCAAGTAAAATATATACAAGGTAGTCCCCAGCATCCCCTCTTAAGCTGTGTAGAAGTGTGGTCATGCAGGGATCAAAACAGCCCAGCATAAGCAGCATCCACTTTAAGATGCAAATGTCAATCATAAAAGGACCGCGCAAAAATCTAGCTGCATCCAACAAACAGAAGTCAGAGGGAACAATGACAGTGAACATTCCAAACAAGACGTCAAGGAATCTTCCCTCTATTTTAAGTTTTTTTTTAAAGTTATTCTCAGAAAATGGTGCTGCATTTTTAATCTTTTGCTAAGTTGCCGAGAAAGTATCCGTGCGTGTTCCTGAACCACTGCAGTTCATGTGGTGAAGGTACGTCCCAGAGCAGTTGGATAGGGTGTTCCAAGTTTTAGACCCAACAACAAGAAAAGAATGGCGATACACAAAGTCAGATTGGAAGTGTGAAACGTGGAGAGGAATTAAGACATTTGTACTCCAATGTACCCTGTTTTTGCTCAGTGAAGGGCGTCGAGGAGCTGCTGAAAAATTCTGTTCTGGCGGCATAGAGGTTAGCACTGTTGCTTCATAGCACCACGGTCCCCGGTTCGATTCCCGCTTGGGTCACTGTGCAGAGTCTGCACGTTCTCCTTGGGTCTGCTTGGGTTTCTTCCGGGTGCTCCGGTTACCTCCCGCAAGTCCCGAAAGACACTGTTAGGTGAACTGGACATTCTGAATTCTCCCTCAGTGTACCCAAATAGTTGCCGGAGGCAATGAGGGGATTTTCACAGCAACTTCGTAGCAGTGTTAATGTAAGCCTACTTGTGACAATAATAACGATTATTTATTTATTAATAGTCTTGGTGATTTGCTGCAATATGGAACAATAGAGGTTAAGATGGTATATGAGTTGTCAATCTAGCTGACTGCTTTACCTGCATGATATTATGATATTGAAGTTTTGAGTGCTCCTGTAATTGCACCAATAAAGATAACTGGAAAGTATTCCATCACATTCCTGATTCATCTTGTAAATAGTAGAGAAACTTTAGGAGGCATCTGGGAAGCTACTCCCCACAGAACCCAACAACTTGTATTTATTTGAGCTTCACATGTGTGTTATCCAACAATATCTGACACAGACTATATGGTGATATCAGGACAAAAAAGTAAGATTTTAAAATCAGGAGAGGCAGAGGGACAGAGAGGTTTAGAAAAGGAATTCCAAAGATTAGGATCGAGGCAGCTTAAGCTACAACAACCAACAGCAAAGTGATTAAAATCATGAGATATGGAAACATTAGAACCGGAGGAATGGAGATCTCAAAGGCCAACGGATCAGAAGGTTGCAAGATACGGAAGGACAAAACTGGAGAGATTTTAAAAATAAAAGATTAGAATTTTAAAATTCAGAAGTGGCAGAACCAAGAGACCATGTCACTAAGCACAAGGGTGATAAGCAAATGGAAATTAGTGAGAGTTAATGTAAAACTTTGCTGTCCATTTATGGAGAAGACGAGGAGCTGGTCAGGACACTCGTTTAAAAAGTACCTGGATCTGCACCTTAAGTGTTGAAAGCTACAGGGCTATGGACTGGAGGCAGGAAAATGGGATTAGAAAGGATTCATGGATGTCTTTGAGCTGACATAGATAAGATGAGCCGAATGGTCTCCTGTGCTGTAACTTTATTTTAAATAAATTAAGAGTACCCAATAATTTTTTTCTAATTAAGGGCCAATTTAGTGTGGCCAATCCACCTAACCTGCACATCTTTTGGGTTGTGGGGATAAAACCCACACAGACACGGGGCAAATGTGCAAATTCCACATAGGCAGTGACCCGGGGTCGGGATCGAACACGGATCCTTAGCGTTGTAGACAGCAGTGCTAACTACTGCATGCTATAATGTTCTATGGTTCTATGAGCTTCTGATTACATCTTCATCACCCAAGATTGCCTATTTCTATATCTGTAACATTCTGACTCTGCCCTTGCATCATCCTTTGTTACCTCTAGACGTGGTACTCCAATGCTGTCCTGACCAGCCCCTTGTCTTCTCCATAAATGGACAGCAAGGTTTTAGATTAACTCTCACTAATTTCCATTTACTTATCACCCTTGTGGTTAGTGACATGGTCTCTTGGTTCTGCCACTTCTGAATTTTAAAATTCTAATCTTTTATTTTTAAATCTCTCCAGCTTTGTCCTTCCATATCTTGCAACCTACTGATCCGTTGGCCTTTGAGATCTCCATTCCTCCGGTTATAATGTTTTCCACATCTCATGATTTTAATCACTTTGCCGTTGGTTGTTGCAGCTTAAGCTGCCTTGACCCTAAACTTTGGAATTCCTTTTCTAAACCTCTCTGCCCCTCTCCTGATTTTAAAATCCTACCTTTTTGTCCTGATATCACCATATAGTCCGTGTCCGATATTGTTGGATAACACCCATGTGAAACTCAAATAAATACAAGTTGTTGGGTTCTGTAGGAAGTAGCTTCCCAGATGCCTTCCAAAGCTTCTCTCCTATCTACAAGACAAATCAGGAATGTGATGGAATACTTTCCAATTATCTTTATTGGTGCAATTACAGGAACACTCAAACTTCAATATCATGCAGGTAAAGCAGTCAGCTAGCTTGACAACTCATATACTATCTTTTTTTTAAAATAATTTTTATTGAAATTTTTCGATACAAACATTTACCCCTATTACATTTTAAATTATAACACCACAAGTCCCCCCTGGAAAAACCTCCCCACGCCCTCCCCCGCGCGCACCTCCCCACCCTCCCTCCCCCCCCCCTCCCCCTCCGCGCTATCAGTCTAGCAACCAAACCGTTTTTCCCTTTCTGCCGATGGCCTCGGGCAGTCCTTGCCCGCGACCCCCCGCTGACGTGCTCCCTTCGTTGCTATCCCCCCCCCCCCCTTTTCTCCCCGGGTTGCTGCTGTTTCGGCCTCCGGTTCCTATCTCTGATCCAGAAAGTCAAGGAAGGGCTGCCACCGCCAGAAGAACCCCTGTACCGACCCTCTCAGGGCGAATTTGATTCTTTCCAATTGGATGAAGCTTGCCATGTCGTTTAACCAGGTGTTAACGCTTGGTGGCCTTGTGTCCCTCCACTGAATCAAGATCCTTCTCCGAGCTACCAAGGACGCAAAGGCCAATATTCCGGCCTCCCTTGCCTCCTGTACTCCTGGCTCCACCCCAACCCCAAAAATCGCTAGCCCCCACCCTGGTTTGACCCTGGTTCCCACCACTCTCGATACCGTCCCCGCCACCCCCTCCCAGAACTCTTCCAGTGCCGGACACATCCAGAACATATGTACATGGTTCGCAGGGCTTCCCGAACACCTAACACACCTGTCCTCCCCCCCCGAAGAACCGACTCATCCTAGTCCCCGTCATATGGGCTCTGTGCAGCACCTTAAATTGGATGAGGCCCAACCTTGCGCACGACGACGACGAATTGACCCTCTCTAGGGCATCCGCCCATGTCCCATCTTCTATCTGCTCTCCCAGCTCCGCTTCCCACTTGTCTTTCAGCTCCTCTATCGGTACCTCCTCCACCTCCTGCATTATTTTGTAGATGTCCGAGACCTTCCCTTCTCCGACCCAGGCCCCTGACAGCACCCTATCACTCGCCCCTCCATCGGGAAGCAAGGGGAATCCTTCCACCTGTCGTCTGGCAAATGCCTTCACCTGCAGGTATCTAAACGTGTTCCCCGGGGGAGCTCAAATTTCTCCTCCAGCTCTCCCAGGCTCGCAAACCTCCCCTCTATGAACATGTCCCTCAGTTGCCTGATGCCCGCCCTGTGCCAGCTCTGGAATCCCCCGCCAGTGTTCCCCGGGACAAATCTGTGGTTCCCTCTCAGTGGCGCCGCCATCAGACCCCCCACTTCCCCCCTGTGTCGCCTCCACTGCCCCCAGATGTTAAGGGTGGCCGCCACTACCGGACTCGTGGTATACCTTGTGGGGGGGAGCGGCCATGGTGCCGTTACTAGCGCCCCCAGACTTGTATTGCCGCAGGACGCCCTCTCCATACGTTTCCAAGCTGCCCCCTCCCCCTCCATCACCCACTTGCGCACCATCGATGCGTTCGCCGCCCAGTAGTATCCGGAAAGATTGGGTAGCGCTAATCCTCCACTGTCCCTACTTCGTTCCAAGAAAATCCTTCTCACTCTAGGGGTGCCATGCGCCCACACATAGCCCATAATGCTGCTAGTTACCTTCTTGAAGAAGGCCCTGGGGAGGAAGATGGGCAAGCACTGGAACAGAAACAAGAACCTCGGGAGGACCGTCATTTTGACTGACTGCACCCTCCCTGCTAGCGACAGCGGTACCATGTCCCACCTCTTGAACTCCTCCTCCATCTGCTCCACCAGCCTTGAAAAGTTCAGCTTGTGGAGGGTCCCCCAGTTCCTTGCCACCTGCACCCCCAAGTACCTGAAGCTCTTTACTGCTCTCCTAAAGGGGAGCCGCCCAATTCCCTCCCCCTGATCTCCCGGGTGTATCACAAAGACCTCACTTTTACCCACATTTAATTTATATCCCGAAAAGTCCCCAAACTCCGCTAGTATTTCCATTACCTCCGGCATTCCCCCTTCCGGATCCGCCACATACAACAACAAATCATCCGCATAGAGTGATACCCGATGCTCCTCCCCTCCCCTTGTCAGTCCTCTCCAACCCCCTGAACCCCTCAGTGCCATCGCCAACGGTTCGATCGCTAATGCAAATAGTAAGGGGGATAGGGGGCATCCCTGCCTGGTACCTCGATGGAGCCCAAAATACTCCGACCTCCTCCCGTTTGTAACCACACTCGCCATCGGGGCCGAATACAGCAGCTTCACCCACTTGATAAATCCCTCCCCAAACCCAAACCGTTCCAGCGTCTCCCACAGGTATTCCCACTCCACCCTATCGAATGCCTTCTCCGCATCCAGTGCTACCACTATCTCAGCCTCCCCCTCCACTGCTGGCATCATAATTACATTCAACAGCCTCCGGACATTTGTATTAAGTTGTCGTCCCTTTACGAAACCCGTCTGGTCCTCATGGATTACCCCTGGCACACAATCCTCTATTCTGGTTGCCAGGACCTTTGCCAACAGTTTGGCATCTACATTCAAGAGGGAGATAGGCCTATAGGACCCGCACTGTACAGGGTCTTTGTCCCGCTTCAGGATCAAGGAGATCAGGGCCTGTGACATTGTCGGGGGCAGAGCCCCCCCCCTCTCGCGCCTCATTGAAGGCTCGCACCAGCACTGGACCCACCAAGTCCACATACTTCTTATAAAATTCCACCGGGAACCCATCCGGCCCCGGCGCCTTCCCCGCCTGCATCTGGCCTATCCCTTTAACTAGTTCCTGCAGCTCTATCGGCGCCCCCAGCCCCTCCACCCGTTCCTCCTGGACCTTTGGGAACCTCAATCTATCGAGGAAGTTCTCCATTCCCCCCCTCCTCCTGGGCGGCTCAGATCGGTACAATTCCCTGTAGAAATCCCTGAAGACCCCGTTCACCTCTTGCCCCTTCTGCACTACGTTCCCTCCCTTCTCTCTCACTCCCCCAATCTCTCTGGCTGCATCTCGCTTGCGCAGCTGGTGTGCTAGCATCCTGCTCGCCTTTTCCCCGTACTCATAGACCGCACCCTGTGCCCTTCTCCATTGCGTCTCCGCCTTCCTAGTGGTCAGTAGGTCAAACTGGGCCTGTAAACTGCGCCGCTCCCTCAACAGCCCCTCCTCTGGTGTCTCCGCATATCTCCTGTCCACTTCTATAAGTTCCCCCACCAGTCTCTCCCTCTCCTGCCTCTCCTTCCTTTCTCTGTGTGCCCTTATGGAGATCAGCTCTCCTCTGATCACTGCTTTCAGGGCCTCCCATACTACCCCCACCTTCACCTCGCCCGTGTCGTTCGTGCCCAGATATCTCTCAATGCCCTTCCGGACCCTTCCGCACACCTCATCGTCCGCCAGCAGCCCCACATCCAGGCGCCACAGCGGGCGCTGGTCCCGTGCTTCCCCCAGTTCTACCTCTACCCAGTGTGGTGCATGGTCCGAAATCGCAATGGCCGAGTACTCCGTGTCCTGCACTCTCGAAATCAGCCCCCCTGCTCAGTACAAAAAAGTCTATTCTGGAGTACACCCTGTGGACGTGGGAGAAAAAAGAATACTCCCTCGCCCTTGGCCTGCCAAATCTCCAAGGGTCTACCCTCCACATCTGCTCCATGAACCCCCTTAGCACCTCCGCCGCTGCCGGCCTCCTATTCGTCCTGGAACTCGATCTGTCCAGCCCAGGGTCGAGCACTGTGTTGAAGTCCCCCCCCATGATCAGGCCTCCTGCCTCCAGACCCGGAATGAGGCCCAACAGGCGCCTCATAAAACCCGCGTCATCCCAATTCGGGGCATATACATTTACCAGCACCACATTCTCTCCCTGCAGCCTACCCTTCACCATCACGTACCTACCCTCCTTATCTGCTACCACCTGCGCCGCCACGAACGACACCCTCTTTCCCACCAAAATCGCCACCCCCCCGGTTCTTTGCGTCCAAGCCTGAGTGGAACACCTGTCCCACCCACCCCCTTCTCAGGCGCACCTGGTCTACTACTCTCAAGTGAGTCTCCTGCAACATTGCCACATCCGCCTGCAGTCCCTTAGGTGTGAAAAAAACCCTTGATCTCTTGACCGGTCCGTTCAGCCCCCTCACATTCCAAGTAATCAACCGGGTCGCAGAGCGACCCGTCCCTTTCCCCTGTCTATTAGCCATGTTCTGTCCCCTGTTCGCCCCGGGTCGACCCTCCCCTTCTGACCCGTTCCCCATGGCGATGGCCCCCCCCCCCCCTCTCTCCTGCCGTTCTTCCCTTCCCGTCCTCAGCCTTCAACTCATATACTATCTTAACCTCTATTGTGCCATATTGCATTAAATCACCGAGACTTATAAGAAATAAATAATCATTATTATTGTCACAAGTAGGCTTACATTAACACTGCTATGAAGTTACTGTGAAAATCGCCTCCGGCACCTGTGTGGGTACACTGAAGGAGAATTCAGAATGTCCAATTTACCTAACAGTGTCTGCGTCCACCACCAACTCGGGCAGTGAATACCAGACTCCCACTACCCTCTGCTTAAAAAGGTTCTTCCTCATGTCCCCTCTGCATCTTCTGTCACTTATCTTGAATCTATATCCCCTGGTTCCAGAATTCTCTGCCAAGGGAAACAATTTATTCCTGTACACCATCACTTCCCCTCATAATTTTCTGCACCTCAAATAAGTCATCCCTCACCCTTCGTTGTTCCAAGGAAAATAACCCTAACCTATCCAATCTCTCTTCGTAGCTTTTCTAGCCCTGGCAACATTCTTGCAAACATCTTCTGCACACTCTGCGGAGCAATTACATGCTTCTTGTAATGTGGTGACCAGAACTGTACCCAATGCTCCAGTTGAGGCCTCACCAGTGTTTTATACAATTCCAACATTATATCCTTGGTTTTATTTTCTATACCTCTGCCAGTGAAGGGGAGCATTCCATATGCTTTCTTTACAACCTTATGTACTTGAACTGTTGCCTTTAGGGACCTTTGTCCATGTACACCAAGATCGCTCTACCCCTCTTAGTATACTCCCATTCATAGTGTACTCCCTACAACTTGTCCCAGTATCAAATATAACACCAGAGTTGCGTTCGGTTTCAGTGGTCAGGGAGCAGGATGGAATAGGCAGCTAAGGGAACAGTATGGCAGCCACAAGACAGCAATTTAAACTTCTAACAGTTTGGCGTGAGGAAAATTCTGCTCATCCAGTCCTGGATTTCAGACAACCAGAGTTACAAATCACAGATGTGATGAGTGCCTGATTCCTGAACCCATGAACACCTGTTCACCATCTACCAGACTGAAGTTAGGAATATGAGGGAATACCCACTGCATCTCTTTTTAGATAGCTTCAATAGTGATTGGTTAGCTCAGTTGGCTAGCATGTAGAAAGAAAAGTAAAATAGATTGTGAGATTAAACTAGTTTAGAATATAAAATAAATAGCAATATATAAAATGAAAGGTAAACATTGGTCCTTCAGAGGATGAGAGGGGGGGATTTAATAATGGGAAATGGGAAATGACCGAGGCATTAAACAGACATTGCGTGTCGGTCTTCACAGTGGAAGACACAGATGACATGCCAATAATTGTTGGTGAGGAGGCTTTGGCACTACGGTGGTTAGCACTGTTGCTTCACAGCACCAGTGTCCCGGGTTCGATTCCCGACTTGGGTCACTGTCTGTGCAGTGACTGCACATTCTCCCCGTGTCTGCGTGGGTTTCCTCCAGGTGCTTCCGCTTCCTCCCACAAGTCCCGAAAGACGTGCTTGTTAGCTGAATTTGACATTCTGAATTCCCCCTCGGTGTATAGCCAGAGACCTTTCCCCAGGGCGGAAATTGCTGTAACGAGAGGATATAATTTTAAGATGATTGGAGGAAGGTATGGGGAGATGTCAGAGATAGGTTCTTTACACAGAGTGGTGAGTGCATGGAATGCACTGCCAGCGGAGGTGCTGGAGTCAGAGTCATTAAGGACGTTTAAGCGACTCTTTGACAGGCACATGGACAGCAGTAAATTGAAGGGGTGCAGGTTAGGCTGATTTTAGATTAAGATAAATGGTTGGCACAACATCATGGGCCGAAGGGCCTGTACTGTGCTGAACTGGTCTATGTATCCGGACAGACGTCGGAGTGTGGCGACTAGGGGCTTTTCACAGCAACTTCATTGACGTGTTAATGTAAGCCTACTTGCGACACTACTAACGATTATTATGTGGTTCCGTATAACGGTCACATTCCAGTCAAAGTACACTTGAGGACATGCTTCTTCCTCGAGAGTGGAAGGCAATGACAAAAACTGTCAGGGGAAACAGGTTTGGATGTAGCATCAGCAGACAAGAGCCAAGGACCCACCTTCAAGCTGAACACACAAGAAATAAACAGCTACAATAACACTCAAGAAGCTTGACACCATGAAGGACACTGCAGCTAAATGATTGATGTTCTGTCCATTGGATTCAATATCCACCTCACGCCACACACGGACTACAGTAGATATGATTTACGGAATGCACTGCAGAAACTCACCAAGCTTAATAAGCTTCTCCCTCCTCTAATATCCACTGCCAAGAGGAGTAGCAGTGATTTGAGCTTTAAGCTTGGGAATTTGAAGCAAAGTGGGGATTCAGTGCAGAGCGGGAAGAGGTTCTCTTTGCTTTTTCTCCTTGCTTTGTAACTTTTAATCTTCAGAGTGGGCTTGCCCTGCTGCAGTTGAGACTACATGGGAGAGAGTTGACTGGTTAGCAGTGGACAAGTCGGTAAGTCTTTACAAGTTTCAACAAGTCTAATTTGAAAATAAATTGTGGTTTATAATCTACACAGGCTCTAATTGATAGTAACGAGAACAAGCAAAGGGACATAGAAAATTGGATTTAATCTATCATGGATCTTTGAAAGCTTTCATTTAAAAGGGCAAGTCATGGTAGGACAACTCAAAGCCTTGGTTTGTTCCTCTTGCTGCATGTGGGAGGCCAAGAACATTTCCAGTAAACGGAGCCAGCATGTGTGCAGGAAGCGTCTCCAGCTACAGCTCCTGGAAACCTGTGTGCGGAGCTGGAGCGGTGGCTGGGGACACTGGAGCATCCCCGCTGGGTCACTGTCTGTGTGGAGTCTGCACGTTCTTCCCATGTCTGCATGGGTTTCCTCCGGGTGCTCCAGTTTCCTCCCACAGTCCAAAGACGTGCACGGTTAGGTGGATTGGCCATACTAAATTGCCCTTCGTGTCCAAAAAGGGTCGGAGGGGTTAGTGGATCATGGAGGTAGGGTGGAAGTGAGGCCTTAAGTGGGTCAGTGCAGACTCGATGGGCCAAATGGCCTCCTTCTGCACTGTATGTTCTATGTATCCGTGAGGCAGTGTGTCGGGATAGCACGTATAGAGAGGTGGTAACACTGCAGGCTCAAATTCCACAGGCAGGAAAAGAACGGGTGACCACCAGGCAGAGCAAGAGAACTAGGCAGGCAGTACAGGAATCTCCTGTGGTCATTCCCCTACAAAACAGATGTGCTCCTTTGGACAATGTTGAGGGGATTGACCTCTCCGGAGAAAGCAGTAACAAACAAATGCGTTGCACCACGGTTGGTTCTGCCACAGAGGGGAAGAGTAAAAAGTGTGGTAATGCAATAGTTACAGGGGAATTGATTGTAAGGGGAATAAATAGCTGTTGTTAAGGCTCAAATAACTTCAGGATGGGATGTTGCCTGCCTGGTACTAGGGTCAAGGATGTCTCGGAGCAGTTACAGGGCATTCTAGAGGGGGGAGGTGAACAGCCAGTGCATATCGGTAAAGGAAATTTGAAGAGGTCCTGAAAGGAGAATGTGGGGATTTAAGAAACAAGTTGAGAAGTCGAATCTCAATGGTAGTGATTTTACTACCAGTGTCACATACTAGTCAAGAGTAGAAAACGTAGGATGAAGAGAAGGTGTGAGGGGGAGGGTTTCAGATTCCTGGGGAATTGCGACCGGTTCTGGGGGAGGTGGGACATGAACAAACTGGATGTGTTACACCTGAGCAGGACCAGGACTGATGTCCCAAGGAGGAAGGTGGGGGTAACTTACTAGAGCTGTTGTGGAGGGTTTAAACTAATATAGCAGAGGGATGGGAACCTATTTAAGAATTCAGAGCAAAGGGAAATCAAGAACAAGAGAAAAAGACAAAGGAGAATAAGAAAAGTGATAGGCAGAAAAATCAAGGGCTTGTAAACAAATAAACAAAGTGACAGGGTATGTTAAAAGGATTCACCTTAAGGTTTTGTAGCTGAATGTGCAGAGCACTCGAAAATAATTGAATTAGTTGCACAGATAGATGTAATGGGGTATGATATAGTTGGGATTACGACATGGCTCCAACGTGACCAAGGATGGGAACTAAACATTGAGGGCCATTCAGTTTTTAGGAAGGACAAAGGAAAAGGTGGAGGAGTTGCATTGTTGATTAATGAAGATTTTGATACAATATTGAAGAAAGATATTAGTACAGATGATGTGGAATCTGTCTCGGTAGAATTTAGAGATATTATGGGGCAAAAATCATTCATAGGGCTGGTATATGGACCACCAAACAGCAGTGATAATTTTGGGAATAGCATTAGACTGGAAATCAGAGATGCACGTGATAAAGGAGCATGTGTGATTATGGGTGACTTTAATCTGCATATAGATGGGGCGACTCAAATTAGTCACAGTACAGTAGAGGAGGAAATTATGGAGTGTACAAGGGATGGTTTTCTGGACCAGTATGTTGACAAACTAACAAGGGAACAGGCCATCCTGGATTGGGTGTTGTGCAATGAGAAAGGATTAGTCGGCAATCTAGATGTGAGAACACCCTTGGGGATGAGTGATCATAATACGGTAGAATTCTTTATCAAGGCGAATAGTGAGGTAGTTGATTCTGAGATCAAGGTCCTGAACCTCAATAAAGGTAACTATGATGGTATGAGACACAAGCTGGCAATGACGGACTGAGAAACATTACTGAAAGGAAGGATAGCAGAAAGGCATGCAAGGAACAAAATGATTAAAAGTTGTCTATTCCTGTTTGGCGCAAGAGTAGAAAGGGAACTGTGGCGAAATCATGACTGACAAGGGAAATTAGGGACAGTATTAGATTCAAAGAAGGGGCATGCACATTAGCAAGAAAAAGAAATAGATCTGAGCATTGGGAACAGTTTAAAATTCAACAAGGTAGACTAAGGAATTGATTAAGAAGGGAAAAATACTCTAACTGTTTATAAAGCCAAAAACTACCTCAATAAAATTGTTTATTAAAAAAAAGAAGGGAAAAATACAATTTGAAAGTAAACTGTTCTTAAAATAAATTTAGAGAACCTAATTAGTTTTTTCCAATTAAGCTTTGTTTATTTATTTATTGTCACGTGTACAGTGAAAAGTATTGTTTGGAGTACAGTCCAGCCAGATCATTCCATACATGAAAAAAACATAGGGCATACATAAATACACAACGTAAATACATAGACAGAGGCATCCGGTGAAGCGTACAAGAGTGCAGTACTACTCAGTAGAGAAGGTGTGTGAAGAGATCAGATCAATCCATAAGAGGGTCATTTAGGAGTCTGGTAACAACGGGGAAGAAGCTGTTTTTGAATCTGTTAGTGCGTGTTCTCAGACTTTTGTGTCTCTTGGCCGATTGGAAAAAAGTGGCAATTTAGCGTGGCCGATCGACCTAGTCTGCACATCTTTGGGTTGTGCGGATGAGATCTGCAAGTAAACTAGTGGGGAACATAAAAACTGACTGGCGAAGTTTCTATAGGTATGCAAAGAGAGAAAAATTCATAAAAATTATTGTAGGCCCCTTGCAATCAGAAACAAGGAAATTCATAACAGGGAACAAAGAAATGGCAGAGGAATTAAATTTGTACTTTGCTTCTGTCTTCACAAAGGAAGACACGAATAATGTACCAGAAGTTCTGAGAAGCACAAGTTTTAGTGAGGAGCTGAAGGAAATTAGTATTAGTAAAGAAATGTTTTGGGGGAAATTAATTGGATGAAGGCCAACAAATCTCCAGGGCTTTATAATCTTCATCCCAGAATACTTAAGGAAGTGGCCTTAGAAATAGTAGATTCATCGATGGCCATTTTCCAAAATTCTGTGGACTCCGGAATGGTTCCTACAGATTGACAGGTAGCGAACGTAACCCTGCTATTCAAAAATTGAGGGAGAGAAAGAACAGGGAACAAGAAACCAGTGAGCCTAACGTTGGTAGTAGGGAAGTTACTGGAGTCCATTATCAAGGATTTCACGGGCAACATGGTGGCGCAGTGGTTAGCATTGCTGCCTCACGGCGCCGAGGTCCCAGGTTCAATCCCGGCTGTGGAGTTTGCACATTCTCCCCGTGTTTGCGTGGGTTTTGCCCCCACAATCCAAAATATGTGCAGAGTAGGTGGACTGGCCATGCTAAATTGTCCCTTAATTAGAAAAAATTAATTAGGTACTCTAAATTAATTTGTTTTTAAATTTAAGGATTTCATCGTACAGCATTGGGAAAACAGTGATGTGATCAGGCAAAGTCAGCATGGATTTACAAAAGAAAAATCATACTTGTCAAATCTACTAGAATTCTTTGAAGATGTATCTAGTGGAGTTAATCAGGGAGAACCAGTGGATGTGATTTATTTCGACTTTCAAAAGGCTTTCAACAAGGTCTCACATAGCAGATTAATATGTAACGTTAAAGCGCATGGGATTACGGGTAGTGTCTCAAGATGGATAAAAAGCTGGTTAGCAGACAGGAAGCAAAAAGTTGGAATAAATGGGTCTTTTTCTGATTGGCAGGCATGACTAGTGGGGTACCGCAGGGATTTGTGCCCAGACCCCAACTGTTCACGTTATATATTAATGATTTGGAAGAGGGAACTAAATGTATTATCTCCAAATTTTCAGATGAAGCTGGGTGAGAGGATGAGCTGTGAGGAGGATGCAGAGATGCTTCAGCAGGATTTTTGACAGGCTGAGTGAGTGGGCACATAAATAGCTCAGTGGGCTAGAGAGCTGGTTTGTGATGCAGAACAAGGCCAGCAGAGCAGATTCAATTCCCGCACCGGCTGAGAATTCGGAATTCTCCGTGTACCCGAACAGGCGCCAGAATGTGGCGACTAGGGGCTTTTCACAGTAACTTCATTGCAGTGTTAATGTAAGCCTGCTTGTGACAATAAAAATTATTTATTTTATTTTTATTAGGTACAGCAGGCATAAAGAAGGCAAATGGTATGTTGGCCTTCATAGTGAGATATGTTACTGCAATTGTATAGGGCATTATGAGGCCACACCTGGAGTATTGTGTGGAGTTTTGGTGTCCTTATCTGAGGAAGAATATTCTTGCTATGGAGGGAGTGCAGCGAAGGTTTACTAGGCTCATTACTGGGATGGCAGGACAATCATATGAGGAGACACTAAGTCGGTTAGGATTATATCCATTGGAGTTTGGAAGAGTGAGAGAGGACCTCATAGAAACTTACAAAATTCTAACAAGATTAGACAGGGTAGATTCAGAAAGAATGTTCCTGATGGTGGGGGACTCCAGAGCTTGGGGTCACAGTTTGAGGATAAGGAGTAAACCTTTTAGGACCGAGGAGAAATTTCTTCACCCAGACAGTGGTGAATCTGTGGAATTCGCTACCACAGAAAGTAGTCGAGGCCAAAACATTGTGTAATTTCAAGAAGAATTTAGATATTGCTCTTGGGGCTAAAGGGAGCAAGGGATATGGGGGCAAAGTGGGATCAGAGTATTGAACTTGATGATCAGCCATGATCATAACGAATGGCAGAGCAGTCCCAAAGGGCCAAATGGCCTCCTCCTGCTTCTACTTTCTATGTTTTGGGATCACTATCAGCTCTAACATCAGAGCCCCCTTGTCCCACAAAGCCGAATTGGCTTTATATCGCCATTCCTTTATTGATCCTGGACCAATTTCACCCAAGAAGCATACTGCAGAAGAACCATCATTCTACAGATTGGAGCAGTTCAAGAAGGTAGTTCACCATCCCTTTCTCAGGGAAACACGTTTTCAAAGAGTCATACTAAAAAATACTACCCCTGCCACTTACACCTGTTTTTAAGCCACTTAAGTACAAAATTATATTTTTACGAATGATGTGAAAGGCACAAAGTCAGACAAATCCAAAAAAGTTTGAATAGATTACCATTTGGCAATGCAGAATTGACTCTTGTCAATAAAAGTATTTACGAGGCCTTCACAGCATAATCAAAGCGATTGGAATCTTTTGTTGAGCAGAAATATCAATTCTGTAGGTGGGCACAGTACATAAACTACCATTATATATCTTCCCATCACATATTCCTTAGAGCTAGGTTATCCAAATGATCAAACCAGATCTTTAGACCAAACAATGTGGATGCTTTTAATGTAAAATAATGCTTTTAATATTTTTTTTAATTGCTGCCATCATTTATTTGTGAAGGCATTTAATAGCTTGATGTGGAGTTACTGTTAGTTGCATCAGATGAAAATAATGCCTTAAAAGGATGTAACTGAGAATCTGAAGAGCCTCAAAGTTAAGACAGCAACTTACCATTTACTACTACCGCTAACGTTTACTACAACCCACCAGTCACTTGGTTCTTCATTCCCCAATACTGCTGGAAGTCATTTTTTTTTCAATAAAGGTGTAAATCAGTCACATGTTACAGGGTCACAACTCACATCAGCACAGGTCACACCCATTCCACTGAACTAAATAGGGAAATTCCATTCCCAAACACCATGGCCAAGCAACCGTATTATGCAACAATAAACTAACTTATCGTGTGATAATTTGAAACAGATTTTTTTTCAAAAACTGTTTTCTCCTAAATATATAGGATTATTGTCAAATGGACAGAACCAATGTTTCCTCTTGCATTGCTTGACTGGTTGTCTGTGTCATCTATTTCGGCATTTTCCAAGTGACAACCAGAGATTGAATTGGATTGCTACCCCAAGTTTCATTTTAGATGTTGGTCACTTAGAGCCACAATATGCACCTAAATGTCAGATGTCACATTAATAACCATCTAAAAATAAAAATGACCAGATAGTCTCTTCAAAGTTTTATGCCACACAAAAGTCATGAGAAATTTTTCATCTGGCATCACCATTCAATTATTTTGAAAGGCAGCAGCAACATGGAAAAAAACATAGATCTATAATTATTCCATTTCATAAACAGAAACCAAGTCGAAGGAAGGTAGTTTGCGTGGGACAATTGGTGTATATTGAAAATGGTGTATATTGATCCAATTGTAAAATGTTCACTCCTTGCACAAAAAAGGAATGGATTGTCCTGAAGTACGTAGAAAACATAGCTGGTAATTTCATACTTTATTCTAACACAGAAAATACTTCACTAAATTATGTTATGACTTAAACGTGATCAGTAGAAATGTTCCTTATTGCTCCACAAGGTGAATATAACAAATAGAATGGAAAACACCACTGATTAATAATCAGTACCTGGAATGTTGAGGCACTTCAATTTTCATTAAAAAGTGGGTATGTCAAATTTGCAGTATTAGTACAGAGAAAGAATTCATGGAATCCATACAAAAGTTTCCGAAAATAGCATGTTGAGGAAATAGTGATTGGCAACATGCCATTTAGATCTAATAATATGCAAAGAGAAAGGGTGAATGCATTTACTGGTAAAGGCCTCTAAGAAATAGTGATCATAATATGGTGAACATTGAGTTTTTGAGTATGATTTAGTCAAATCCAAAACAGGAGTCTTAATTCTGAGCAAATCATCTACTTGGGTATGAGGAGCAATTTGACAGATGTAGATTAATTGATTCGCAAAAATACATATTCCCTTAAAAATTCAAACTTCATGGGAAAGTAGTCTCATATTCAATGGAGTAAACAAGAATGAGAAATGATCTTATTGAAACATAAGGTTTCATGGGGTCTTAACAGGGTCCATGAGTAGACAATTCCCCTCCTGGGAGAGTCTAGAACTATGGGGCAGAGTTTAAAAATAAGGTCTCTCCCATTTTAGACAATGAGGAGGAGGAATTTCTACTTTCAAAGGGTCATTATTTTTTGCAATTCTCTTCCCCAGAGAGCAATAAAGGTCAGACATTGAATATATTCAAGGCTGAGTTAGACATATTTTTGATTAACAAGGAAGTTAAAGGTTATGGGGGATGGGGGGTGGAAAAGAGAAGAGAGGTTGGCAGGAAAACAGAGTTAACAATCATATCAGCCATACGAACATACTAATTCGGAGCAATAGGCCACTTGGTCCCTCAAGCCTGCCTCAATGTTCTCACTGAATGGCAGAGCAGGTGCGAGGGACAGAATGGTCCATTCTTGCTCCAACTCATGATCTTATGTCAAAACATGGCTAACAAAAGTAATTGAAGATATTAGATTAAACAAAGCAGCTTTTAATGCTTAAAAAAGGGTAGCAAGCCAGAGGATTGATAAGAAATTGATAAAAGGACAAGAAAAGAGAGTATGAATATAAACTAAAAAGGGACATAAAGATAGATTGCAAAAACTGTGATCTGCTGTTCATTGGAGACCATGCGCTTGTAGAACACTTCCATTCAGTCAGCAAACTTCTGGTCGCCCTACATTTTAATCTCCATCTTATTCTTAGCCTGACCACTCTTGTCTCCTACAATATTCCAATGAAGTTTAACACAAGGTCGAGAAATAGTTCCACACCTTTAGTTTGGGCACTTTACCACCGGCAGAGTGATCTCTGACCATATTTTATTTCCCATTTCTTTGCAGGTTTTGCCTTCAATTTTGCTTTTGGAAGGCAGTTGCTCATCATTCCACTATTCTCTGTGGAGGTAGTGGCATAGTGGTAATGTCATTGGGCTAATCAGGCCCGTTATTGGGTTCCGGGGATAGGGTTCTATGTTCTAACATTGCAGCAGGATAATAATGGGGTTAAGGGTTCAAATTCTACCACAGCAACTGGTGGAAGTTAAATTCAATCAATAAATCTGGAATTAAAAGCTAGTGTAAGGTTCAGCATGAAACGCTGTTGCTCGCCATTTAAAAAAAAACATCTGGTTCACTAATGTCCTTTCGGGGAGGATATCTGCCGTCCTTACCTGGTCTGACCGACATGTGATTCCAGATATGCAACAACGTGCTACTCAATTTATCAAACTGCTACAAAGTATAAATGAATAAAATCAGACAGACCACCTGGCATCGACCGAGGAACCGGATACGACAAACGGTACACTGAGCCCTGCCAAAACTGCAAAGTCTTTCAAACTAGCATTTGGGGGCTTGTGCAAAAATCGGGAGCATTGTCCCACAGATTAATCAAGCAACAACCTGTAAGGTATGATTCCGTGAGTGTGACTCTGTCCCAGACAGCACTATCACCATCCCTACATATGTCCAGTCCCACCAACAGTTTTGATCCAACTGAGGTGACAGCACAGTGGTACACTGTCAGGTGACAGTTGCCCTGGGAGTTCTCAACATCGACTCTGGCACCCCAACAGGTCAGAAATAGGTACAGAAACCTCCCGATTACCACCTAATGTCACCCCTTAGCTGATGAATCAATACATTTACACACTACCTGGAAGAAGCACAGGGGATGGTAAGGGCATAGAATGTATTCTTTGGGGGGGGGGGGGGGGGGGGGGGGGGGGGGGGGGGGGGGGAGAGAAAGAGAGAGGGGGGGGGGGGTGAACACTTCAATGTCCATCACCAAGAGTGGCTCGGTAGATCACTACTGACTAAGCAAGCAGAGTCTTAAAGGACACAACTGCTAGACTAGGTCTTCAGCGGATGGTGAGGGAACCAAGAGGAAAAACATATCTGACCCCATCCTCACAAATCTACCTGTCGCAGGTGCATCTGTCCATGACAGATATCAGAAGGAGTGAACATTGCATAGTCCTTTTGGAGACAAAATCCTGTCTTCACATTGAGGATATCCTCCATCCTGCTGTGTGGCACTAACACAGTGCTAAATGGGATACACTTCGAACAGAACAAGCAACTCAAAACTGGGCAACCATGAGGAGCCGTGGGCCATCACCAGCAGCAAAACTGTATGCAAACACAACCTGCAACCTCATGGTCTAACATATCCACCACTCTGGTCATTACCACCAAGCCAGGGGATCAAGTCAGGTTCAATGAAGAGTGCAAGACAGCATGCCAGAATCTGCAGCAAACATGCCTAAAACTGAGGCATCAATCTGGTGAAGCTACAACACAGAACTATTAGATTAATGAATAGCAGAAACAAAATGCATTTGACAGAGCTAATGATTCCACAACCAATAGATATATCCAAGCTCTGTGGTCTTGTCACATCTAGCTGTGAATGGTGGTGAACAATTAAATAGCCAACTAGAGGAAGTCCCACAAATATCTCCATCCTCAATAATGAAGGAGCCAAGCACATCTGTGAAAGACGAGGTCGAAGCATTTTCAACCATCTTCAACCAGAAGTGCCGAGTGGATAGTCCATCTCAGCCTCCTCCTGATGTCTCCAACGTTACAGATGTCAGTCTTCAACCATTTTGATTCACTCCACATGATTAAAACAAACTGCTGAATGCAGTGGATATGACAAAATCTATAGGCCCTGACAATATTCTGGCAATAGTCCTGAAGACCTGTGCTCCAGACTAATCACAACCCTAGCCAACCTGTTGCACTATAGCTAGAACACTGGCATCTACCGGACATATTGCCCAAATATGGCCTGCAGGACAAATCCAACCGAGCGGATAACCACCCCATTATTCTGCTCTCAAAAACATCATCAACAGTCGAATAAAGCTGCACTTACTCAGTAATAACCTGCTCACTGTCACTCAGTTTGGATTCTGCCGGGGTCACTCAGCTCCTGACCTTTTGGCAACCTTGGTGAAAAGACAGACAAAAGAGCTGAACTCTAGAAATGAGGTGAAAGCAACTGCTATTGACTTCGAGGTAGAATTCGACTGAGAGCGGCATCAAGAGACACTAACAAAGCTGAAGTCAACTGGAATCAAGGGGAAAGCTCCCCAACAATTGAAGACATACCTAGCACAAAGAAAGATGGTTGTGTTTGTTGGAGGTCAGCATCTTAGTCCAGGACAGTGCTTCCATCAGTTCCTCAGGATAGTGTCCTAGACTTAACCATCTTCAGTTGTTCGGTCAATGACCTTCTCTCTATCATACAGTCATAAGTGGGAATGTCCATGGATAATTGCACATGTTTATCACAATCCCCAACTCCTCAGGTACTGAAGCAGTTCATGTCCACATGCAATACGATCTGGACACAAGTGGCAAGTAACATTGTGCCACACATGTGCCAGACAACGACCATCTCCAACAAGAGAGAATCCAGCCATCTCCACTGACATTCAATGTCATTACATCACTAAAATCTCATTTACATCCTATGGGGTTACCATTGACCAGAAACTGAACTGAATCAGTCATATAAATATTGTAGTCAGAGACTGGAAACTCTGTGGAGATCGACACCTCCTGACTCTCTATAGCTTATCCACCATCTACACAACACAAGTCAGGACTGCAATGAAATACTCTCCACATGCCTGGATAACTGCAGTTCCAGCAACACGCACAAAACTCTCACCACCAAACAGGACAAAGCAGCCTGCCTGACTGGCATCCCATCCACCAAATGAACATTACTATTCCTGCCACACAGAGGCAGCAGTGTGTACCATCTACAAGATACACTGCAGCAATTCACCCAGGATCCTTCAACAGCACCTTTCAAACCTGCAAGATGGACAAGGGCAACAGGTGCATAGGAACACCACCACTTTCAAGTACCCCTCCAAACCACACCATCCTGATGAACATTTTTGCCATTCCTTCAGTCAGTGGGTCAAAATCCTGGAACTCCCTTCCTAACAACATTATGGGTGCTTCAACAACACTGACTGCAGCATTTAAAGAAGGCAGCACATCTCAAGGGCAATTCTAGATGATAAATATGAATGCTGGCCTAATCAGATTTGCCCACATAATATGAACGAATATATAAAAAATGCCCCACTTCTTCAGCACACATCGTTCCTTTTTCCTTAAAAAAAAAAATAACTTGGTCCGTTACCACTCCCTATGGCTCTGAATCACCTGTACTTTTGTCATTTAATTTCCCCTATTTTACATTTGAGCGGACCTTTTTCCCCTTGTTCTTTTCACAACCTCTCTCAACAGCTCCCCCCCCCTCCCCATTTCACTTATTTAAAACAGCATTTTGAACTTTTCCCAATAGTGATCAACGGTCATAAACCGGAATAATTAACTCTTTCTCTCTCCATAGACACAGTTTGACCTGCTACATTTTCCCAGCATTTTCTGTTTTTTTATCAGATTGGCAGTGTCGGCAGCATTTTATTTTTGTAAATGTTCTACAGGTATCACATAGAACGTACAGTGCAGAAGGAGGACATTCGGCCCATCGAGTCTGCACCGTCCCACTTAAGCCCTCACTTCCACCCTATCCCCGTAACCCAGTCACTAAGGGCAATTTATCAAGACCAACCCACCTAACCTGCATATCTTTGGACTGTGGGAGAAAACCAGAGCACCCGGAGGAAACCCCGCAGACACGGGGAGAGCGTGCAGACTCCGCACAGACAGTGACCCAGTGGGGAATCGAACCTGAGACCCATGCGCTGTGAAGCCACAGTGCTATCCACTTGTGCTACCGTGCTGCCCTACATATGTAAAAGGGATGGGATTAGCAAACTTAAGGATGGGTCGTTCACAGGCAGAGACAGGTAAAATTATAATGGGGAACAAAGAAATGGCAGAGGCATTAAACAATAATTTTATATTGGTCTTCATGTAGAACAAAAAACATGGCAGAAATAGTAGCAATCCAAAGGTCTCATCAAAATATGGAACTCAAAAGTATTATTGGTTAAAAATAGAACTGGAGTAATTAATGGGACCAAAAATTGATAAATCATTTTGAACAGGGGTTCCCAAACTGGTGCCTAGTGAGAGCCTCCCAGGTGGTCACTCTCAAGACAGACACTTGACGAATGCTGCAGAGCTGCTTGTTGGGGGAGTGAGTGAGAGATTACCCACCCTGAAGTGGGTACTATTCCAGTGGTTAATGTTAAGGGACCATGGGAAGGTGGTTTGGCCAGGGGTTAATCCGAGAGGGTCATATAGCTGACAAATGTCTCTTTGTAATTCCTATTATATGCATTGGAAAAAAAAACTTGTTTACATTTAATTTCTGTGTTCGCATTCATCATTCATCTTGTGGCAATAAAAGGGACGTCAACATTATGAGAATGCTGGTGGGTTCCCCAATGTCCTTGGGAGGTCACTAAGGGTTCCCACCCTGCTCTTGACCAATAGTCTGTATTCTAGTGTTTTTTAAAAAGCAATTAGAGATGATGGATGCATAGATTTTGATCTTTTGGAATGCCTTAGATTCTGGAAAAGATTTCACTGTTTGGAAAATAGAAATATTATCCCATAAGAAAGTTGGAAAAGATAAAATGGGAAACTACAGGTCAGTTAATCTGACATTAGCATTAGGCAAAATACTATAATCTACCATTAGAAACAGGGATCTTAGAAAATCATTTGATGAAAAGCAGCATCAATGCAGATTAATGGAAGAGAAGCCAGGTTCAATAAAATCGGTCAAATTTTCTTTTTGAGGATATAAATAGTAGCGTGGATAACAAAACCAATAGATGCAGTTTACTTGGATTTTCAAAAAACATTCAATAAGGTTCAACACAAGACATGGATGAACAAAATAGTGACTCTTGGGATTAGGAGTAACTTGTTAGCATGGACTGTGGATTGGAAAGATAAGGCGCTGTTCCTAGAGCTTGCGCCGAGCTTCAGTGGAACACTATAGCAGGCCATGGACAGAAAAGCCAGAATGGGAACAAGGTGGAGAATTAAAATGACAAGCAACCAGAAGCTGCAGGACTGTGCTCGCGAACTGATTGGAGGTGTTCCTCAAAAGTGGTTACCCAGTCTGCGCTTGGTCTCCCCAGTGCAAAGGAAACCACATCATGACCAGCGAGTATAGCATACAAGCAATTTCACTTTGGGAGTGTTTGGGGCCTTGGACAATGAGAAGAGAGGAGGTGAAAGTGCAGGTGTTGCCATATCTCGTCTTTCAACTTGCCACTCTACAGCCTCTGGACTAAACGTTGTGTGCAACAGGACCTCTGCCTCCATCTTGTTCTATTTTATTACTTTGCTGGATTGGTTTTCGCCTCCTTTCTTTCTTTATCTCTCCTTGTAGCATTCAGATGTTCTTTTGCGGAGCAATTGTTAACTCTTTTGGACACAACCTTTGTGCCTCTTCACCATATCCATTACCACTGTTGTTGCATTTTCAAATCTTGTGTTATTTAATCTCCCCTGGTCTCCATCCGATCACAGATTTTCTTCTTTATTCTACCTGCCCTCTTCCTTCCATTGGTTTAAGAACTCTTATTTTTTTTTTTTAAATCTTCAGTTCTGTTGACATTTCACCGATCTGAAACGTTAGCAGTTTCTCGCCACAGATGTTGTCTGATCTGCTCAGTTTTTCCAGCTTTTGTTTCTATTTCAGTTTTCCAGCATCCACAGTATTTATGCTTTTGTATTATTTAAAATGGATGGTAAAAATGGATTTAAGTACAACACAACATATATTTCTATAGTGCCTTTGACACAACAAAACATCCCAAGGCAGTTCAAAGAAGCATTATAAAATAAAGCATGACAGCAAGTCACATGAGGAAGTATTCGGACAGATGGTATGAGACAGGAGCATCGTAAAGGATGAAAATGAGGACAAGAGGCATAGGGAGGGTATTCCGGAGCTTGGGATTAGACAACTGACGGTATGACCACCAATGACGAAGCAATTGTGATTTTCTAGCTACAATTAGATAGATATGAATGGAACCAGGTCAGAGAAATCCCACCTAGCTGGATAACAGGGAAGCACGGAGGAGGATTGTATGGGTGACCATGTCACAGGCTGCAGACATAGATGATGAGGTGGGTACGTTCATCTTTGTCACATAGTAAAGTCACAAATGATATCCTAAGAGTTGTTTCGGTACTGCAACATGGCAGAAATCTGATTAGAGGGATTTATCATTGAATTTACAGTGCAGAAGGTGGCCATTCGGCACATCAAGACTGCACCAGCTCTTGGGAAGAGCAGCCACTTAAGCCCACACCTCCATCCAATCCCCGTAACCCAATAACTCCACCTAACCCAAGGGCAATTTAGCATGGCCAATCCACCTAACGTGCACATCGTTGGACTGTGGTTGGAAACCAGAGGAAACCCACGCAGACACAGCAAGAACGTGCAGACTCTGCACAGTGACCCAAGCTGGGAATCGAACCTGGGACCGTGGAGCTGTGAACCAACTGTGCCATCCTATTTAGATATGGAGGTCCAGGAAAGATGGGAATGGACTTGGAAAACCACAACACTGTTGTGTATCTTGAAAAGGAAAGGAAGGTTGGAGATGGGATAATAATTTGCAAGGACAGTGAGGTCAAGAGTTGTTTTTTTTAATGGAGAGGGGTGATAATATTTGAAAGAGGCACAAAACCTGAAGAGAGAGAACTGTTTAATATATTGACATAAGGACCAGGAGAAGTTGGGTGATCAACACATTAGTGGGATTAAGACTGAGGGAACAGGAATTAGGTTGCATGGGCAAGAGATCTTAGGGAGAGCATATGGGGAGACAGAGAAAGAGAAAGATACAAATTTTGCACTAGGGCATGAGGAAGCATTAAAATAAAGTTTTGCAAGATAGGCTCGTGGAAGGGAGTGATGCAGCAGAGACAACTGGTTGGCACGAAGATTGAGACAATCCAAAGAAGTCACAGAGCTCCTCCTCATTGCGAAGCGAGGGTGGGCAGGACAGGGGAGAGGGTTTTTTTTGATGAATATTTGCAGTAGGGAAAAGAAGCTAGGGGTGGGGTGGTTATGATAATCTTGGAATAGCGAGTAGTTTTAAACAGACAACAGCAGGACCTGACAGTGCCTTCAGTGGTGCTGCCAGATATGGCTCAATGGAGCAGTGATGAGCGTCATTGCAGAGGGAAGAGTTCAGGTGAGAGAATATTATTTTAATGGGAACGAGGCTACCGAAGGTGGACGTGAAGATTCAATTGAGTAAATCAGTAGCTGAAGAAACGTTGTAGTGAGTGGAGTGCCAAAGCCTCAACAGTCAAGAATTTTGAAGTCCATGAATTTGGGGATTGATACAGAAGAAAGAGGCAGCATAAGAAAGTAGTCACATGGCACCAGAGACCCGGGTTCAATTCCAGCCTTGGGTGACTTGTGTAGATTTAGCATGTTCTCCCCTTGTCCACATGGGTTTCCTCTGGGTGGTCCAATTTCCTCCCACAGTCTAGAGATGTGCAGGTAAGGTGGGGTTATAGGGGTAGGGTGGGGGAGTGGGCCTAGGTAGGGTGCTCTTTCAGAGAGAGGGTCAGTGCATACTCATGGGCCAAATGGCCTCCTTCTGCACTGTAGGGATTTTATGGAGTCTAAGGTTTAAAGCAATTGTACAGAGCCTTGGTGATGTCGCATTTGGAGCGTTGTTAACAACTTGGCTCTTTACCCAAGCCCACTATCCAATATGATCATGGTGGATTTTCTCCTCAATCTCACCTTACCACCCACTCCATATTTCTTGAATCCGACAGATCAAAAATCAGTCAGTCTTGAATGTACTTCATAACTAAGTATCCGTAAGCTTTCTGATGCAGAGAATTTCAAAGAATCACAAACCTTTTTGTATGAAGAAACTTTTAATCTCAGTCCCAAATGATTGGCACCTTATCCTGAGACTATGCTCCTTGTTCTAGATTCTCCAGTCAGAGAAAACAAACCTATCAAAGTCTATCCTGTCAAGCCTCTTCAGAAGAATATACTTGCCTTGGACAGAGCGCAAAGATTTACTAGACTGATTCTTGGGATGAAAGGAATGCCCCATGTGGAAAGATTGAATACACCAGGCCTATAGAAGAACTCAGGAGAACGAAAGGTAATCACATTTAAAATTAAAATTCTGAAGAGCCTAGATGTTGGCAATTTGTATCCCTTGGCTGTAGTCTAAAACTTGGGTCTCAAATCAAGGGCGATATTAGACTGAAATTCAAGAGAAATGTTTTCACTCAAAAGTAGGTCTTTGGAGTTTTCCACGCTAGCAGGCTTGAAGGACCAAGCGGACTGTTGCCATTTCTTGTACAGTGGTTTGGGAACAGGTTGGTCCATTTAAAATTCTGGCAATTGATTAATACAAGTCTAATCAGTAATTTCCTGTTTTTACTGCATGAAACTCTGGAACTTTTAAACTATTGGTTTCAGAATACAATAAATTTTTTCAGTCATCCTTGCAGAAAGCAGGTGTAGCCACAATGAGCCAAAAGATCTCCTATGTTGTAATCACTTTATGATTATATATTCTGGGAAAATTACTACATAGTGACCTTACTGATGGGTTCACTATTGCCTGTTTAGTTGTCATAATTTGTTTTTTAAAAATCAACTAATCCCTAAACAAAAGTTGGTTCCCAAAAATCAGCTTGTGACAAAGTAATGCGTTTATAACATGACTCTTAAATAAACCTCATGATCTCTCAAGACAAAAGGGACATAAATAAGAGAAAACAGCTAGGATATCACACCCTATATGCAGTCAAGTGAAAAAATACTTTCGACTTCATGCAGTTTGGCACTGAATTGAATAGGGAAAAAACGTAAAACAAAGTCAATGCAGTAAGTCCTCACTTAAAGTTGTGGTTTCGTTCCTGAAAATCCTGACGTTAAATGTAACAACTTCATGTGAATTATGGGTCCCCTGGGAAACAATGCTAAAGCTGGAGTTGGGCTCCTTTGGGCATTCCTTCCTCAGAAAAACTAATGCACAAGTTAAAATATTGTACCGTACATGTGCAACACTGTGCATTCCTAGCTGGAATAATTTACAAAATAAAATAAATTGCTGAATAGAACAGAAATAGTAAACATATTCAATTAGATAACTTTAAATCACCCAAACAAGCCACAAATAGCACAGCTCGTTTCCCTACCCCCAACTCTTTCCTCACGGCCTCTGGTGATGCAGCATTGGCTCCAAAACATGGTAGCGGTTAGCCCAGAATGAAGCACAGTGGGGGCATAACCTAAAAGCCAAAATGGCAACACAAATGGAAAAACAGGTCCTATAGGACAAACAAACAATGTTAAAACAAAACCACGTTAAGTGGGCGATGTAAAGTGAGGGCTTACTGTCGTCTAATTTCTGCACAAAGTGATGAAACATTTACATAAGGATGGCATTATGTTAGAGATTAAAATACATTATTTTGCCAGGATGTAATTGTGGAATGAACCAAATAAATTTACATTTATTTTTTATCCGGATGCTCAGCAGATTTCCTGCTGCCTACAAGAAAAAAATATCCATGATGTGATACTAGAATGTGGCCTTGTATGCAGCATTATGTATACATCACGGAAACATGCTAAACTATTAAAGGGGTAGAGTTTCATCCCCCCAATCTCAACTAACAGGCTATTTATTTTTCGTACGGAAAATACTTGTCATTTTTAAGGATATAGTTCTTGCAAATGTAAACTTCCTGCCACTGAAATTGCCAATCAGCTTGATCTCCCCAAAACCGTTTACAAATCCAAGTGATTTTTATTAGGTGTTAAATTAAAATTCTTTAATCTTTAAACATCAAACAAAATATTTTATGAGCCTACTTAGATTGTTAATTCTTCAAAAGACCTATATCCAAGTCACTCAACCAAATATATTGGCGGAAGCCAATCTATAATAGATAAATTAAGTGTTTGTGGGGGAGGCATTGGAACATATGCATAATTTGTATTATGAAAATCCACAATGGACCAATCAGAAATATAATTCTGGAGGGGGAAAAAATTAAGTTACAATCACACTGAAGAGAATACCTGCTGCTTCAAGCAAGGCTTCTAATCTAGCTTGTGTTTCTGGGTCCACTGTTCGTAGATCTGTTCCATCTGCGGCACTTGATAACAGTAATTCAGATGCTGTTTTAAGCATTGGATTATCCAGATCTTCCTGGTCCAAAATAAACGATTCAACCTGAAAAAGATTACAATCATAGGTTAAAATGCAAGTCAGCACTTCCTTCTTCCAACAATGAATTTGCTTCTCAAAAGAACAGGACAAACTCCCAGGAAATTAATGGGAATGACAATCAAAAACAACAAAGGTTAGACAAATTATACACAGAGCTTTAGAAGATGTTATGCCCCTGTAACATTGAACAAACCAGAGATTGCATGATATATCATACAAGTAGTATGCAATTCATATTCTGCATGCTTAATTATGGCACGAACAAAACATTTTGGCCAATTGAAATTTTATGATGGAAGCTCAATTAAAGACTGCAGACCTGGTCTCAAAAAATGCTGCAATCTTGCTGCACTGTATACTTGGTCAGAGAAGTGTTGAGGTCATTTGAAAGTTTGAAACGCAAATTATATTTATATACTGACAACAGTAGTTTGTGACAATTGCTCCTTCCAGCACCATCTCCTCTTTGAACTGTAAAATTGCACTGGAGTTGAGACAATATATTATAGCTGTCCATGTTTGAACATTCACTTACCGTTTATAAAATATTGCAATTTTAGATGAAAACCAGGGGAATATGTAATCGCTGTGCATAGGGACGTTCTAGTTTACTGGAAAGCAAGATCAAAGGCTAGCAAATAAAATTGTCAACCAGACAATGCAGTCAGTCATACAGAGGATGTTGAAGGCAAGGGCAATGAGAGAGGGAGATGCTCACAAAGCTTATGGTACATTAGTTTGCACTATGACCAGAATACAGAAGAATTTGGATCCACCCCTTCAAAAATAGAAGGGGGTAGAGTGTTCATCAACTTAGTTTAAAAAGGTACATTTCCCATTATTACATTTAACCTTCGATTCGTCCTTCTGACCATTCATCACATTTCACATATTCTTAAGCAACAATTTCAAGGACACTTGAAGCTGCTCTTTTTAATCCTTATAACTGAAATAAATATAAACTCTACACACTCTCAGCAAGGTAAATCAATGATTGTGTGATGGTTATGCACTGCTCCACACCAACAATACCAAAATGGATATGATCACTACCCCCACCACAACAGCCTACTGAGTAAAAGCACTGCTTTTACAAACCTGAAGGTCCATTCTCTGGATGTACCGAGTTCGCTGATCTCAACTGAAGCAGCAGTAAGTATACTACATTTGGCCTCAATAGGGGAGGAAAGAGAAAAATCATCCAGGATTCCCATTCCTGATTGCTATCCAGTAAATCCAGGTGGAAAACGTGAATGTCAACATCTGTTGAGAACAGGACAAGGCTCAGCTATAAGAGCATCTAAAATCAAAAAGCTTGCTGACACGTTTTAGGCTCACACACTGCTGAGGTACCAAAAGGCTACTGGTATTTGTGGAGCTTTACCATTGCAAAGTCAGTGCTTTTAGTGAAGGGAAGAAACATCAATACTAGCAGATCTCCCATAGTGTTGCAGTTAAGTCTAAGAATATGCTTTCTTGCTTACCTGTCTCTGCTGTCTTTGTGTTGCTGTTGCTCTCATGGTTGTTCCTCTCATTTTCTGTTCCTTTCTAACTCTTAATGCTGTCTCTTTTTTTCTTTTTGGTGGTAGATGCTGGGTGTTGGTTGCTCCTTTCCCTGCCATGCTACAACAGCTGCATACTAGGAGTTGTACCTCCTTTCCTATTCCTTTAACTCGATCATTGGTTCTCCCACCCTCTCACTTCCATTGTATCTCCTCCTCTTTCAATTTATAAATACTCCTTTCCACTTCCTATTACTAATACACACCTTTCTTACCCCACTATACACAAGTCCTTAACCATCTGTTCAACACAGAAAAAAAGAGTCCCCAGTACCCTACAAGATATTCACTACAACCATCCATGTTTGCATAAAAAAGGAAGGACATACTGCCAAGAAAGGCAATACCTTTGGAAATTCTACAGGATACGGTGGGCAATATGGATTTTTTTTTTTTTAAATAGCAGGATTCATGTAAGTAGGTGTACCTCTCAATTTAATACTTAGGTGGTATATCCAACAAGCCCAACTAACTGCTTTTGACAAGATTCTGAATAAAACTGATTATCTATCACCTGCTATTCCTGGGCAGCCAAAACACAGAAGATTTTGCACTATCTGTTCTTGGACTAAAGAGGCTACATTGACAGTGTTCTGAAATACACATGTTCCACACAGGATAAGGGAAAATCATTGTTCTCCTGCACAGAATCATTAAAGTTGAGAGCACCTTATAATCTTTCCAAATTACACTTCAATAGGGAATTACTCCATAGAGGATCTGGGGTACTTTTGTCTCAGGGAAGACTTTGCACTCCCATTATTTACAGCAAAATATTCTTGTCAGAAGATACTGAGGGAAAAATACTGAGTGGAAAGTACTCTGCTTTGGAGCACTCCAGGTCATTGGTAAAGGAATTAGATTTGTTGGTTCCACAAAGTCTAACGCCCAAGATGATTGAGTAAAAGTGCTAAATGATGTGTGACTGAGCCATAAAAGATCAGGAACTGTTAAAAGATTCACAAGAACAAAAAAAAGATTAAAACTAGTGCACTAGTCAAAAGCAATTACCCTCACCAAACGGCTACCAAACTAACTTTGTTCCATTTGTTCAGGATACTTTGGACAGTCTAGTGCAAATTGTTTGTTCTCCAGTTTACATCAATAAAACTATAAAATTGACCATGGTAATTAATTGTTTGATAATACAGCGTGTTAGGGCAGGGTTTTCATTCATTAGACACTAACACCTGTGCATGATGTCCTCGAGGATTCATACTGCAGATGAAATGCACTGTATTCAACAACAAATCCCAGAACAGGTCTTTGGGACAGAAAGTCAACTCTAGTGTATTTCTTCATGAATCATCGTCCTTTCCTGCTGGCTGTCTATATCTTCAAAATTCCTTTTCCAAACAACACCATCTAAATCGGTTTAGACTGTTTCAACAAAGTTTCTGGCAGAAAAGTCTACTCGTGCTCCACACCAAAAAAAAACATTTTCTAATCTTCCCTTTAATTCTTTTAAGATCATCATGAATTGATATCTTTGTTGCTATTTCCCCACCAAGTGAAAGAAAATCACCATTACCTTGCCATAATCCATCAAAATCTTGAAGACCTCCATCAAGTCACACTTAACTTTCTCCACTCTAATAAAAAATGAAAGCCCAGATTTCTCATGTTGTTTTGCATAGCTGCAATGTCTCACCCAAGTATATCTTCTCTAAGATTTCCCCACTATTCAACTTCTTCCTATCATGATACACAAGAGGCTAAATTTCTGGCTCGGGTCTCGTACAAGCTCAACATTACCACTGCTTTTGTGCTTCAAGTATCTTAGACACAAAACCAAGGATTTTGGGGGGGGGGGGGGGGGGGGGGGGGGGGGGGGTTAAAAAGGAATATTTAGCAGCCATGTGAATTCTGCTCTGACTGAATTTCAAACAGTCAAGACTTGCGGTTATAGTTTGAAGAGAGGAGTATAAAATCATGCACACAGATTTTTGTCCATTTTGTAAGGTCATTATACCATAGACTGGGTCCCCCTTGTCGACTGTACTGGTTACCTCTTCAAAGACTTCCAACAGATTTGTCAAGCATGATTTTCCCTTCATAAATCCATGCTGACTCTGACTGATCCTGCCACTGCTTTCTAAATGTTCCGCTATAAAGTCCTTGATAATGGATTCAAGCATTTTTTCCCACTACCGATGTTAGGCTTCCTGGTCTATAATTCCCTCTTTTCTCTCTACCTCCCTTTTTGAATATCGGAATGACATGAGCTACCCTCCAATCTGCAGGGACAGCTCCAGAGTCTATAGAATCCCGGAAGATGACCACCAATGCATCCACTATTTCCACAGCCACCTCCGTAAACACTCTGGGATGCAGATTCTCAGACCTGGGGATTTGTCCACCTTCAAACCCATCAGTTTTACCAGCACCATTTCTCTACTAATGTCGATCTCCCCCAGTTCTTCCCTCTCACTAAACCTTTCATTCTCTAACATTTCAGAAGGTGTTCGACAAAGTACCACATAAGAGATTATTGTGCAAAATTGAAACACATGGGATTGAGGGAAATGTATTGAGGTGGATAGAAAACTGGTTGGCAGTGTAATGACTTAGGCCAGGCCTTTGAGATTGGCCAATTAGAATAGGAGTTCCCTGATTAGTGGCCCGATCAGGGAACCCCTTTCTGTGTATATAACAGGGAGTGTCAGATCCTTTGCACTCCCGGTGAAGACAGCAGACTGAATGGTCATGGTTGTTTAGCTGTTGGGTTTGCAAATAAAGGAAACTCTGGTGACGGGACTTCTGCCTCCGTGGACTCATTACAGGCAAAGAGCAAACAAAGAGTAGGGATTAATGGGTCCTTTTCAAATTGGCAGCCAGTAACTAGTGGGGTACCACAGGGATCGGTGCTGGGACCCCAGCTATTCACAATATATATTAATAATTTGGATGAGGGAACAAAATATAACATATCGAAGTTTGCAGATGATACCAAATTTGGTGAGAGGGTGAATTGTGACGAGGATGCAGGGATCCTACAGCAAGATCTGGACAGGTTGGGCGAGTGGGCAAATCAATGGCAGAAGCAGTAGAATTTGGATAAATGTGAGGTTATTCACTTTGGAAGCAAAAAGAGGATGGCAGATTACTACCTGAATGGTTGTAAATTGGGAGAGGTGAGTGTGCAGCGGGACCTGGGTGTCCTGGTGCACCATTCGATGAAGGTAAGCATGCAGGTGCAGCAGGCAGTAAAGAATTCTGATGGTACGTTGGTCTTCATTGCAAGAGGTCTCGAGTATAAAAGCAGGGATGTGTTGCTGCAGGGCTTGGTGAGGCCACACTTGGGAGTTTTGGTCTCCTTCTCTGAGGAAGGATGTTCTTGCTCTCGAGGGAGTGCAGCAAATGTTTACCAGACTGATTCCAGGGATGGTGGGACTATCATATGAGGAGAGATTGACTAGGTTGGGATTGTTCTCGCTGGAGTTCAGAAGAATGAGGGGTGATCTCATAGAGACTTATACATTCTAACAGGACTCGACAGGGTAGATGCAGGGAAGATGTTACCAATGATGGGTATGTCCAGAACCAGGGGTCACAGTCTTGAGGATTCAGGGTAAACCATTTTGGAGATAAGGAGACATTTCTTCACACAAAGAGTGGTGAGCCTGTAGAATTCATTACCACAGGAAGTAGTTGATGCTAAAACTCTGAATATATTTAAGAGGCTGCTGGATATAGCACTTGGGGAGAATGGGATCAAAGGCTATGGGGAGAAAGCAGGATTAGGCTATTGAGTTGCATGATCAGCCATGATCGTGATGAATAGCGGAGCAGGTTCGAAGGGCCAAAAGGCCTCCTTCTGCTCCAATCTTCTATGTATTTATGTATTACATCAACCAAATCCCATTGAAACCAAAACTACACATTAGTATTGGAAACCCATTCTCAAAAGTGTACATACAAATTGTATGTTAATTTGGTAAACCTTTCATTCTGTTACTGAATTGTTATAGCACAGGGATCGGAGAAAATGTACAAGTATAATATATATGACGTCCAGTGGACACAATGGTACTGGGACTTGGATAAGAAAAACGTCAGATGTTAGATGATGGGCTTTGACCCATAACTCCACAGAAGACACGTACAATTAAACAAGAATTACTGCATTGGAGTAAGAGAGACTGGAATTATGGTAAGCATTAAGCAGAGTTTACCCAGCAATAAGCTATCTATAAGATTTTACTTATAATGTTCCTCGACCTCAATTCTCTCTTTAGAATCTTCATTTAGACTCACAAAATAGGGGTGAGAAGGGAAAGGAAAATGAAGGAGGGGAAAAGGGATAGTGAGGCCAAGAAAAGCAGAGGGTGTACCGTGTGAGGATTAAAAAGGTTGCAATATAGTAGATACAACCACATAAAAAATAAAAATCAGAATATTGGCACTGGTTCAGACACCATAGAAAACAAAAGCAATAAGGATATTGCAACTTATACAAATAATTTTGTTAGGCTACAGTCAAAAAAACTATGTAATTCCGGGCACCCTAAAATGGGAAGAATTCAAAAGCAATTGAGTACTCATACTTGTAGAAACTGGGCCCAAATCAGTGCATAATGTTTCCATAGGACAGAAGCAAGGAAAAGGAGAGTAATAACAATTGCAACATTTGCAATAGGGAAGAAAGGAAAAGCCACTGCTAGAGATGCACAGGTTCTGTTGCAAAGAACTAGAAGCGGACGGAACCAGCCAAAGGGAGTCACCACGGTGCACAACACATTGTAGGTGAAGACAGAGTGATCAATCACTGTGGAGAGATATGGGGTATGTAACAGTGCATTGAACAGAGGAAGCAGGGATGTCTCATTTGAAATTCAAACAGACATTCAGGGGAATCGGATTGATCTGTTAATGCTGCATAAAAAACTTTGGTTGAGATGGAGGCAGGGATGATCCAAGCAACTCATCACAAAATCTATTGAAACACCTGATTTACAGTGATATTAAAATAATTTTGACAACAATGTAAGCTCTCTCAACAGAGTAAACTGACACCATCATCACCTTTCCAAAGTACTGTGCTTCAGAACACAACTTTGTTCTCAAATCCACAATCAGACTCAAACTGCAGGGGAAAAGCAGCACTGTCGCAAACATAAATCAAGTTTCAATTTGGTGCACTCCCAAAGAGAGCCGATAATATTGCCTTAACTTTTATTAATGAAAGGCACTTGGATGTAGGGCAACTCATTTATCCATGACAGAACAAACCAGAAATCTGCTAACAATACTTGGGCCTGCTACAGTTGAACAAGTATCAAACGAAGAGAGGTCCAAAGATACATACAGGATTGAGGCCTAAACATGGCACCCCCATGCTCCATTCAAATCAATCCCAATCAATTAGCAGTATCTCCAGCATCCATTCCCAGACACCATTCATTAAGCTTGATGGATTTACTGAAATAAAGATCACAGAACAAGAAATAGAAGACGATGGAAAAGGAAAACATGCACAACAGGAGTGGAGGACTTCTGTGCATACATAATGAGAGACAGACTGCCAGTGAGAAGAAGAGCAAACTATTCAGGAGTTTGGGGGGGGGGGGGGGGGGGGGGGGAGGAGGAGAAGAGAGAGAAAGAAGAGAGAGAGAGAATAAGGTGAGCATGTCAGACATAGAGATAGAGGACAGACACATACAAGTAAGAGCTGGCAAAACAAAGGGAATTCAATGAACTGAAACAGGGTGTGCGCATTAACATGATTGCATGCACAATCAAGAAAGAGTAACGAAACTGCAAGCTGACAATACATGATAGAGGGTTTGCATACATGAGAAAGAGGCCCAGGAAATCACAAGAGAGATAATCAATCTCAGGCAGGAGCCGAACGAAGCACATGAACAAGAATGCAGTCATGAGATGGAACCAGTGGGGATGAAGAAAAGACTGAGCACCAGGGAAATGAGGAGAGCGAGCAGGCAGGCAGGGTGAGGGGATTAGAAAAAGAGCTTGCATTTACATAGCGTCTTTCATGACCTCAGTACATATGAAAGTGCTTTTGGATTGTCATTTTTGTGAAGTAGATGGAGTGAGGGTGGGGCGGGGCATGCGTTCTCAGGGGGTAAAAAAAGCTAAAGAGAGAAAACTCACAAGAGGGAGTGAGGCAAGGTAGGATGTTGTTCTCATATCAAAAAAAAAAGACTGAACCAAAGAGCACATGCAGAGGCATGAGTTTTTAAGATGAGGGCATATTCCAACATGCATGAACAGTGGATAAAATGTTATGGTCTAGAGACTCAAACAAATTGGGGCGAACTGTAATTTATTCATAGTGCTACCACCATCTGCAGATTACTTACATTGAAAGAAAAATGGAAAATAAGTTTAATAGAAAACAGAGATAAGAGTATTTTTCTTGCAAATACCATACCTGGACCTATGGCTCTGAAGTCCATTGCAAACAATTTTCAAAACCTACTTGTACTGGCCTAGAAACCCACTGAAATACTAGAAGCAAAAACTCAATGCTGGAAATGCACAATGTCAGTCAGGATCTGAAAGAGAAAGATAAGTTAACATTTTCCTTTTGCATGTAACTTTGCATCAGTTCCAATGAAAGATTTCATCAAGAACTTTGACCTACTCTACATACACTATGCAAGGTCATTAAGTTAGCAATTCTGGTCCTTCACAGGGTAAACAGCAAAAGTAGAGCAATAAGATATCCGTGAAACATACAGAACCAGTCACTTCCTTTATATTGCAGACATATCTATAAACTGAATTTATTATTAAGGTTTCTGCACGTCAGAAAATAGGTCCAGGTGATATGGGTCTTTGAGGAGGGTTCAGAGAATTTATTTAATATGCAACCAAGCTATGGCTGTGACTCAATTGGGAGCAACACGTTGCTGAGACAGAAGGTTCTGGGTTCAAGTCCCATTCCAGGACTTGAGCACAGAAATAAAAAGTGATATCTGATGCAGTACTGGAAGAGTACTTCACAGTCAGAGGATGAGGTATTAAACTAAATTCCCATCTGCCCTTGCAAGTGGATGTAAAACTGCCCACGGCACTAGAGCAGGGGAATTATCCAGTGTCCTTGCCAATATTTATCCCTCAATGAACATCATAAACACATTTGCCATTTTCACATCACTGTTTGTGGAAATTTGCTGTATACAAACTGATTGCTGCGTTTCCGACATTCTACAGTGACTACACTTCAAAAGTACTTCACTGCTTACAAGTCATTTTGGGACATCCTGCTGTTGTGAAATGCACTATATAAATGCAAGTCTCTCTGCCCCCCTCCCCCTCTTTCTTCCTCCCTTTTCTTCCTCCCTTTCCTTCCACCCCCCACCCCCCACGCCCCCCACCCCCCACCCCCACCAAATGCCCAGGTTAGGAAAGGGAAACATCACTTCTGGTTTCCATTAGCGGACCAGCACTTGTGGACTCAAAATCAAATGACATACATTCAGTCATACAAATTTATATTCAACTTTACTGCTGCTTAAGAACATCAAGTTGAACAATACATCCGTAACTGTCTCCCACTCCCACCGTCCTGTTCCTGCAACGAAAAAATATTTTATTCATTCATGGGGCAGAAGTGCTGGCGAGGCCATTATTTATTATCCAATCGCTAATTTATCTTGCAAGGGTGGTGGTGAGTTGCCTTCTTGGATCACTGGAGTTCACGTGGTGCGGATATACCAACGGTGCTGTTGGGCAAGGAGTTTCAAAATTTTGACCCAGCGACAATGAAGGAACAGCAATACAGCTCCAAGTCATGATGGTTATGGCTTGGTGCAGAGCTTGCAGGTGGTGGTGTTCCCGTGTGTCTGTTGCCCTTGTTCTAGATGGTAGAGGTCACGGGTTTGGAAGGTGCTGTGGGAGAACCCTTACTGCAGTGCATATTGTAGATGGTACTCGCTGTGCTCAAACCTTCAGACAGTGAGAGATGGAAGAAAATTGAAAAACTGTGGGCAGCAAGCAGGAGTGCATTGGAGCTAAGCTGCATTTACTGAATGTGGAAAACCTTATCCAAAGTAAAATCGTCTCGTCAAATTCATAAATAAACAGGATCGTACAAAAGGAGTGCAGAATCTAGAGACAATGCAAAGTCGTAAATGTGTTCATCCGCTTAAACCTTTGCAAAGTTGCTTACTCAAAGGCAGATCATTGCTTTTGTTGAAGCATGCAAATTGCCCTCAACTATCTACCCTTCAGCTACCATGATCAAAACCTTCAGAATTGGCCATGATAATCGTACAAACCAAGAAGGGCTCCAGCATCCCTGACCAGGCCAAATGTTATTAAGTCTAATAAGGATGTTATTCTTAGAAGAAAAAAATTAACTAGATCAACAAATAATCTTAAATTGCATCTACAAAGATAATTTGAGACAATTAAGGCATTGGTGCCATGATTCCTGAAAAAAAAAAATGAACTACAAAATAATTTCTAGCAACATCAGACAGGATTACATATCAAACAAGATACGTCAGGTCCATCACTGAAGAATTACATTCATTTAATTCTAAATGCTGAGCTAAGTGCAAACAATTCAACTCAAATGCAAAAATGCTTGTCATAAATCATTAGCTCTAACAGTTCAGTCATACAGTTTGCTCAAATTCCAGACAGGAATCAGGTTCACTTTTCCAAGCAGCTTTCATGAACCTTGAGATCCTAGATGGACAGATGTTGTGACCCAATCATTCCAATACCAGTGAAGGAAATATAGTCGTTGATGTGAGCATTGCTAAACGTTTGTAAATAGGACAGGATAATTGGAATGTCTTACCCCAGGGGGTTTCAGCTAAAGTACTGACACTCGACATTTGTCTAAGAAAGATTTCAGAACTGAAGTTTTACTAGGCTGGAGATAGTTTGGAAGTCATTGGTATAGTTGGGTATTGTCATCATCAGGTCAATAAAACAGTGGGGAAGTTGGTTCACATCCTCAGGATTGGTGGGCAATTTCCAGATCAGCTCTGCTTCTGACTCACTCTAAATGGCCAAAAGTACTACAGTATCAATTCACTGTTTCTATATACAAGAATAGAGAAAGGGGACGGACTCACTGGGATTGGGGTATGTGCAATTTAACTCCAGTTTCTATGTTAATTCTTATGGGAAAATCTGACTCGCTCAACATTGTTTCGCTTAAAGACACACTTATAAAGAACATAACTTGGACATTGTGAGAAATTACTGATTTCATATTATGCCACCTTATATCACCCATATATGCCCCAAAACATCTGTTTATTTAATCATCACTTCCTCTGCCTTCACCAACAAGGAAAATAACATTTACAGTCAGCAGGTTAGAGAGTACACTCATCTGCTGCACTGGATTATCCATGCCAGAGGAAGCCAATACAACATTCCTCGCTCAAAATCCAAACCCAATTTCATTGCAGATGATGCATGATGGAATCTTCATGCCCAGATGTACACTAGTATGTATCTCCATCCTATAAAGGGTGCAATCGTTTTTCCAATGGTCTGAGCAACTTTATATTGTGAGCAACTCCCTTGTACTTCCATCAAGTGCAACTCACCCATGATCCCTGTGCCCACAGACCTACAATGGCTGCCACTCCAGCAACACATGGAAACATACAAATTAGGCCTATCAAACCTGCTCCTACATTCAATGATTTCATGGCTGATCAATCTGTGGCCTCCACTCTACATGCCACATACCCCCAATAAACTTGTGATTCCTTGTTAGGTAAGCGTCCATTAACCTCTACCTTCGAAATATTCAATGATCCTGCTTCCATCGCTCTGAACTTCCCATTAAATGTTTAGCTCAGTTGGCTAGACAGCTGGTTCGTGATGCAGAGTGAGGCCAGCAGTATGGGTTCAATTCCCATACTGGCTGAGGTTATTCATGAAGGCCCGCCTTCTCAACCTTGACCCTCGCCCGAGGTGTGGTGATCCTCAGTTAAATCACCAGCAGTCAGCTCTCCCCTCTAAAGGGAAAAACAGCCTATGGTCATCTGGGACTATGGCAACTTCACCTTGCCTTATAAACCATTCCCAGTGAATTCTTACCTTTACTATTTCTCATCCTACCCAAACTGATTCGGCATTTTCATTTCCAGAACCAAGCTCATCTCGCACTCTTGTGCTAATGTCATCATTAATTTACAGAGCTAGCTCTCCAGCTTTTGTCTAATTTCCCTTCTTCTGGCAACACCTTGATTTTAAAAATCTCATCCTGGCTTTCCAACCTGGCTTTCCAATTTCTCCTCCAGAGAATGTGGAACTCACCATCATGGCATGCTTGAGGCAAACTGCGAAGATATATTTAAAGGGAAACTAATAGGCATATGGAAGAGAACAGAAAGGGTTATGCTGGCAGATGTGGATGAGAAAGGACAGGAGGAGGCTCAAATGGATTTTAAACACTGGTCTAGGCCTGTTTCCACCATTGACAAATTCTACCAGCATAACCCTTTCCCTTCTCTCCATATGCCCATCTACATTACCTTTAAATGTTTAGCTCAGTGGGCTAGGCAGCTGGTTTGTGATGCATAGCTTGGCCAGAAGCTCAGGTTCAATTCCCACACTGACTAAGGTTGTGCATGAAGGCCCGCCTTCTCAACCTTGCCCCTCGCCTGAGGAGTGGTGATCCTCAGGTTAAATCACCGCCAGTCAGCTCACCTCCGTCAAAAGGGAAAGCAACCTCTGGTCATCTGGCAACTATCACTTTGTTTTTTATTCACTATAACTCTATGCAACTTTACTATCTTCCAAATCTGTGTTCCTCCAATTTAGAGCATTGAGCTCATTCCCAATTTCATCAGTTCACCATTAACAGCCCTGCCTTCTGTTGCCTAGATCTTTCCATAGAACATAAGAACATAAGAACTAGGAGCAGGAGTTGGCCATCTGGCCCCTCGAGCCTGCTCCGCCATTCAATTAGATCATGGCTGATCTTTTGTGGACTCAGCTCCACTTTCCGGCCCGAACACCATAACACTTAATCCCTTTGTTCTTCAAAAAACTATCTATCTTAACCTTAAAAACATGTAATGAAGGAGCCTCAACTGCTTCACTGGGCAAGGAATTCCATAGATTCACAACCCTTTGGGTGAAGAAGTTCCTCCTAAACTCAGTCCTAAATCTAATTCCCCTTATTTTGAGGCTATGTCCCCTAGTTCTGCTGTCACCCGCCAGTGGAAACAACCTGCCCGCATCTATCCTATCTATTCCCTTCATAATTTAAATGTTTCTATAAGATCCCCCCTCATCCTTCTAAATTCCAATGAGTACAGTCCCAGTCTACTCAACCTCTCCTCATAATCCAACCCCTTCAGCTCTGGGATTAACCTAGTGAATCTCCTCTGCACACCCTCCAACGCCAGTACGTCCTTTCTCAAGTAAGGAAACCAAAACTGAACACAATACTCCAGGTGTGGCCTCACTAACACCGTATACAATTGCAACATAACCTCCCTAGTCTTAAACTCCATCCCTCTAGCAATGAAGGACAAAATTCCATTTGCCTTCTTAATCACCTGTTGCACTTGTAAACCAACCTTCTGTGACTCATGCACTAGCACACCCAAGTCTCTCTGAACAGCGGCATGCTTTAATATTGTATCGTTTAAATAATAATCCCGTTTGCTGTTATTCCTACCAAAGTGGATAACCTCACATTTGTCAACATTGTATTCCATCTGCCAGACCCTAGCCCATTCACTTAACCTATCCAAATCCCTCTGCAGACTTCCAGTATCCTCTGCACTTTTTGCTTTACCACTCATCTTAGTGTCATCTGCAAACTTGGACACATTGCCCTTGGTCCCCAACTCCAATCATCTATGTAAATTGTGAACAATTGTGGGCCCAACACGGATCCCTGAGGGACACCACTAGCTACTGATTGCCAACCAGAGAAACACCCATTAATCCCAACTCTTTGCTTTCTATTAATTAACCAATCCTCTATCCATGCTACTACTTTACCCTTAATGCCATGCATCTTTATCTTATGCAGCAACCTTTTGTGTGACACCTTGTTAAAGGCTTCCTGGAAATCCAGATATACCACATCCATTGGCTCCCCGTTATCTGCCGCACTGGTAATGTCCTCAGAAAATTCCACTAAATTAGTTAGGCACGACCTGCCCTTTATGAACCCATGCTGCATCTGCCCAATGGGACAATTTCTATCCAGATGCCTCGCAATTTCTTCCTTGATGATAGATTCCAGCATCGTCCCTACTACCGAAGTTAAGCTCACTGGCCTATAATTTCCTGCTTTCTGCCTACCTCCTTTTTTAAACAGTGGCGTCACGTTTGCTAATTTCCAATCCACCGGGACCACCCCAGAGAATTATCACTAGTGCATCTGCAATTTCCCTAGCCATCTCTTTTAGCACTCTGGGATGCATTCCGTCAGGGCCAGGAGACTTGTCTACCTTTAGCACCATTAGCTTGCCCAGCACTACCTCCTTAGTGATAACAATCCTCTCAAGGTCCTCACCTGTCATAGCCTCATTTCTATCAGTCGCTGGCATGTTATTTGTGTCTTCCACTGTGAAGACCGACCCAAAATACCTGTTCAGTTCCTCAGCCATTTCTTCATTTCCCATTATTAAACTCCCTTCTCATCCTCTAAAGGACCAATATTTACCTTAGCCACTCTTTTTTGTTTTATATATTTGTAAAAACTTTTACTGTCTGTTTTTATATTCTGAGCAAGTTACTCTCATACTCTACCTTACTCTTCTTTATAGCTTTTTTAGTAGCTTTCTGTTGCCCCCTAAAGATTTCCCAGTCCTCTAATCTCCCAGCAATCTTTGCCACTTTATATGCTTTTTTCCTTCAATTTCCGTCTCTACTTTGCTCTCTTCTAAGTCATGCCTTAAAACCTAAAAAAAAATCAGGCTTTTGGTCACTTTTCATAATATCTCCTTACTTTTCCCCAGGGTAGAGGGGTCAATTACTAGGGGGCATAGGTTTACGGTGCGAGGGGCAAGATTTGGAGGAGATGTACAGGCAAGTTTTGTTTTCTTACACAGAGGGTAGTGGATGCCTGGAACTCGCTGCCAGAGGGGATAGTGGAAGCAGGGACAATAGTGAGGTTTAAGGAGCATCTTGATAAATTCATGAATAGGATGGGAATAGAGGGATGCGGACCCCGGAAGTGTAGAAGATTTTAGTTTAGACGGGCAGCAGTTTAGTTTAGTGGGCTGGTTTAGCACAGGGCTAAATAGCTGGCTTTTAAAGCAGACCAAAGCAGACCAGCAGCACGGTTCAATTCCCGCACTAGCCTCCCCGAACAGGCGCTGGAATGTGGCAACTAGGGGCTTTTTACAGTAGCTTCATTTGAGGCCTACTTGTGACAATAATCGATTTTCATTTTCAGCATGGTCGGCGCAGGCTTGGAGGGCCGAAGGACCTGTTACTGTGCTGTACTTTTGGGTGTCGTTTGAGGCATCAAGTGTGGTGGCAGACAGCGGCGGGAAGTACGTGATGGTGAGCGGCAAGCTACAAGGGGAGCAGGTGGTGCTGGTCAATGTATACGCCCCGAATTGGGATGATGCGGGTTTCATGCGGCGCATGTTGTGCCGGATTCCAGATTTGGAGGCGGGGAGGCCTGATAATGGGGGGGGATTTCAACACCGTGCTGGCTCCACCACTGGATCGATCCAGTTCCAGGACGGGTAGGAGGCCTGCGGCAGCTAATGTGCTGAGGGGGTTTATGGACCAGATGGGAGGGGTGGACCCATGGAGTTCGCGAGGCCGAGGCCCAAGGAATTTTTATACTTCTCCCATGTGCATAAGGCCTATTCCCAAATCAATTTTTTCGTTATGAGTAGGGCGCTGATTGCGATGGTAGTAGACGCTGAGTATTCGGCGATAGCCATTTCTGACCATGCCCCGCATTGGGTGGACCTCGAGCTGGGGGAGGAGAGGGACCAGCGCCTGTGGTGGCGCTGCTGGTGGACGAGGAGGTGAGGGGGCGGGTTCGAGGATGCATCGAGAGGTACCTGGAGGCCAACGATAATGGGGAGGTCCGAGTGGGGACGGTCTGGGAGGCACTGAAGGCAATGGTTCGGGGGGAGTTGATCTCCATTCGGGCCCATAGGGAGAGAGGGGAGATGGGAGAGAGGGGAGCAGGGAGAGAGGGGAGCAGAGAGAGAGGGAGAGATTGGTGGGGGAGATGGCGAGGGTGGACAGGAGGTACGCGGAGGCCCCGGAGAAGGGATTGCTAAGGTAGCGCGCAGCCTCCTGGCCGAGTTCGACTTGTTGACCACCAGAAAGGCAGAGGCTCAATGGAGAAAGGCACAGGGTGCGGTGTTCGAGTATGGGAGAAGGCGAGCAGGATGCTGGAACACCAGCTTCGTAAGCGGGATGCGGCTAGGGAGATTGGTTGAGTAAGGATCGGGGAGGAAATGAGGAGGGGGGTTAGACATTAATGGGTCTTCAGGGACTTTTATGAGGACTATTCGGTACGAACCTCAGGCGGAGGAGGGGGGGGATGGGGCACTTTTTGGAACGGCTGAGATTCCAGAGGGTGGAGGAGGGGCGGTGGAGGGCCTGGGGGCGCCAGTTGAGCTTGAGGAGCTGGTCAAAGGGATAGGGAACATGCAGTCGGGGAAGGGGCCGGGGCCGGATGGGTTCCCGGTTGAATTTTACAAGACGTATGCAGACCTGCTGGGCTCCCTGTTGGTTAGGACTTCTAACGAGACAAGGGAAGGGGGGGCTTTGCCCCCGATGATGTCTCGGGCGCTGATCTCCTTGATTCTTAAGCAAGACAAGGATCCCCTGCAGTGTGGGTCGTACAGGCCGATTTCACTTTTGAATGTGGACGCCAAGTTGTTGGCAAAGATCTTAGCCACGAGGATAGAGGACTGTGTGCCGCAGGTTATCGACGAGGATGAAACGGGGTTTGTGCAGGGGAGGCAGCTGAACACTAATATACGGACGCTCTTGAACGTTATCATGATGCCGGCGGTAGAAGGGGAGGCGGAGATAGTGGTGGCGCTGGATGCGGAGAAGGCCTTTGATAGGGTAGAGTGGGGGTACTTCAGGTAGATGCTTGAAAGGTTCGGGTAGGCGTTTGTCAGTTGGGTGAGGCTGTTGTATGAGGCCCCGATGGCGAGCGTGGCCACGAATAAGAGGTCGGTCGGAGTATTTTCGACAATACTGAGGGACGAGGCAGGGGTGTCCCCTGTCCCCCCCTACTTTTTGCGCTGGCAATCGAGCCCCTGGCTATGGCGCTGAGGGAGTCGGGAACTGGAGGGGGCTGGTCCGGGGTGGGAGGAGCACCGAGTGTCGCTCAATGCGGACGACCTATTGTTGTTTGTGGCGGAACCAGTTTTTTTTGGGGGGGGGGGGGGGGGGGGGGGGAGTGCCGGTGGTGATGGGGATTCTCCGGGAATTTGGGGATTCTCAGTGTATAAGCTCAACTTTGGGAAGAGCGAGCTGTTTGTGGTACACCCGGGGGACCAGGAGGGAGGATTGATAGGCTCCCACTGAAAAGGGCGGAGAGGAGCTTCAGGTACTTGGGGGTTCAGGTGGCCAGGAGCTGGGGGGCCTTGCATAAGCTTAACCTCACAAGGCTGGTGGAGCAAATGGAGGAGGAGTTTGAGAGGTGGGACATGCTGCCGCTGTCAGGTAGGGTGCAGTCAGTCAAGATGACGGTGCTCCCAAGATTTCTGTTTCCTGTTCCAGTGCCTCCCCATCCTTATCTTGAAGGCCTTTTCAGGCGGGTTAACGGGCGGATGCATTACGGGGTTTGTGTGGGTACACGGGACTCCGAGGGTGCGACGGGTGTTCTAGGAGCAGGGCAGGGATAAGGGGGGGCTGGCGCTGCCCAACCTCTGTGGGTATTATTGGGCTGCCAATGCAGCGATGGTGTGTAAGTGGGTAATGGACAGGGAAGGGGCAGCATGGAAGAGGATGGAAATGGCGTCCTGTGTGGGCACGAGCCTGGAAGCACTGGTAACGGCGCCGCTCCCTCCAACAAGGTATACCACGAGTCCGGTGGTGGGGGCTACCCTCAAAATTGGGGGCAATGAAGGCGGCCCAGGGGGGAGGTGGGGGCCTCGATGGGGTCCCCGATACAGGGGAAACCACCGGTTTGTTCCGGGGAGAATGGATGGCGGGTTCCTGAGTTGGCACAGGGTAGGTGTCAGGAGGCTGGGGGACCTGTTCATAGACGGGAAGAGCCTGGGTGAGCTGGAAGGGAAGTTTGGGCTCCCCCCTGGGGAACACCTTTAGGTACATGCAGGTAAGGGCGTTTGTCAGGCAGCAGGTGGCGGGGTTCCCTCTGTTGCCGCCGCGTGGGGTCCAGGACAGGGTGCTCTCGGGTGTGTGGGTTGGAGAGGGGAGGATCTCGGAAACGTACCAGGTGATGCAGAAGGTAGACGAGGCCTCGGTGGAGGAGCTGAAAGGTAAATGGGAGGAGGAGCTGGGCGAAGAGATTGAGGAGGGGAATGGGCGGATGCCCTAGAAAGGGTGAACTCCTCCTCCTCTTGTGCGAGGCTTAGCCTCATCAGTTTAAGGTGCTGCATGGGGCTCATATGACCGGGATAAGGATGAGCCGGTTTTTTGGAGCGAGGACAGGTGTATTAGGTGCTCAGGGAGCCCAGCAAACCATGTCCATATGATTTGGGCATGCCCAGCACTGGGGAATTTTGGAAGGTTGTAGCTAGGACGGTATCGAGGGTGGTAGAATCCAGGCTGGGGACTCGCAATATCTGGGGTTGCAGAAGAGCGGAGTGCAGGAGGCGAAAGAGGCCGGCATTCTGGCCTTTGCGTCCCTAGTAGCCCGGCGGAGGATTCTTCTTCAGTGGAAGGATGTGAGGGCCCTAAGCATGGAGGCCTGGGTCAACGATTATGGCGGGGTTTATTAAATTGGAGAGGGTGAAATTTGCCCTAAGGGGATCAGTGCAGGGGTTTTTTCAGGAGATGGCGACCATTCCTAGATCTCCTGGCAGAACAATTAAAAAAAAAAGAGGTGGGGGGGGGGGGGGGGGGGGGGTTGTCTCTTTGTTTTGTTTTGGGTTTAATATTTGTTCTTTGCCAATGACGGGCGTTAATTTATTTTATCTCTTTTGTATACAGGGGGGGAGGTTATGTTCTTTTGTTCTTAGTATTTTCTGTTATTGTTTTTTTTGTGAAATGTGAATATTTGAATAAAAATTATTTAAAAAAAAACAAATGTGCAGAGGAATCTCTTCCAATGTCCTGGTCCATTCATATCTCAGCCAACACAAACAAAAATGTGATCATTTAATTGCTAACATAAAACAGCTGCCTACAGAACAAGTACAATTTACACAGTTTAAGACATCCACAACTGATCTTCTTCCACCATCCTATCAGGCAGTAGATTCAACATAACTATACTGTGCATAATTTATTTCCCCTTTTGTAGGCCTTTGGCCCTTCTGCCAATCACTTTAAATTTCTGGTCTCAGGTTCTCAACCTAGCTACCAAAGGGAAGTTTGTGTTGACCTCCTTTTCTAGACTCCTCTGGATTTTGAACACAATTATAATCTCCTCTTAGCTTCTCCAACGCAGCTGCTTCTCCAATCTATCCATGCAACCAAAGTCTCTGGTTATTCTCCCAAATCTTTACTGCACTCTGTCTAATGCCTTTACATCCTTCCTAAACAGTGATGCCCAGAATTGGCACAAGAACGGTGGCCAGTGTTTACAAAGAAGAAAAATTACAGCACAGGAACAGGCCCTTCGGTCCTCCAAGCCTGCGCCGATCCAGATCCTCTATCTAAAACTGTCGCCTATTTTCTAAGGATCTGTATCCCTCTGCTCCTGCCCATTCATGTATGTCTAGATGCATCTTAAATGACGCTATCGTGCCCGCCTCTACCACCTCCATCGGCAATGCGTTCCACATACCCACCATCCTCTACTAAAGAACTTTCCCGCATATCTCCCTTAAACTTTTCCCCTATCACCTTGAACTTGTGACCCCTAGTAATCGAGTCCCCCCACTCTGGGGAAAAAGCTTCTTGCTATCCATCCTGTCTATACCCCTCATGATTTTGTAGACCTTTTGGTTACACCATAACTTACTTGCTTTTGCCTCAATTTATAAAGCCAGGTTCCAATATGCATAATTAAAAGCTTTCTCACCAACCCCTGCCACCTTCACGAATTTGTGCAGACACCAAGGTCTCAGTTTCTCCACCTACTTTCTTACCAAATCTCATTTCACTGCAATAAATGTAATCGGTCAGGTGGCTTCCCATTCCAGCAGTATTTGTCCTCTTTGAAGTCTATCACTATCCTCCTCAGTTCACAACACTTCTAAGTCTCATGCGCTCTGCAAATTTTGTAATTGTGCCCTGCGCACCCAAATCTAAGTCACAAAAGAAGCGTGCCTCCTAGCAGCAACAGCAGTCATCGGAAACAGAGCCTTAAAAACCCTTTACATTTATTCATAGCAATATGCCCACCCTCCAGTTTTTCCACACCTCTCAAGATGAAATTTCACACTTCTGACAGTGCCAGAAACCATGCAGAACCTTATCCAAATCATTATTCGCCATAAATGGAAATATGTCGATACTAACGACTTGATTGTTAGGTTAAAATACTTTTTCCCAATTCTATCTACACTTGCCAGAAAAATATTTCTGAAGACAATTTAATGTTGGGAGCAATTAGTGCTTTACTCCTGGCACCTATCTGTAAGCTCTTGCTATCAGTAAGAATTCAATACCAGGCCAACGATTATGAATTTGTAATTGGGCTTGGAGTCCAGAAATCCATGTAATTTATAGGAACAGCCCTTATGGTTCTTCCAGCTTGCTCTGTCATTCAATAAGTCATGGCTGATCTTCTATCTCAACTCTATTTTCCAACCCAATACCCATATCCTTAATTCCTTTAGCACAAATTATCAAAATTCATCTTTGCCTTGAACATACTCAACCACTGAGCACAAGATTCCTCTTGGGTAGAGAATTCAAAAAGTTTCACAACCCTATAATAGAAGACTCTTTACTCTGTTGGAAATTGATCCCGAGATCAAGAGCCCAGTTCTAAACTCTCCAGCCATGAGAAACATTTATTCAGCATCTAACCTGTGTGCTCTCAGGATTTTACGTTTCAATCAGATCAGCTCCGTTCTTCTAAACACCAGACATTATGGTCCATTTTACTCAATCTTTCCTCAAAGGACAACCGTCTCATCCCAGGCATCAATCTAGTCAACCTTCACTGTACTCCCTCCAGGCAAGTATATTCTTTGTAGATGAAAACTGCACATATTACTTCTTGTATGGTATCACCAAAGTTCTGAACAGCAGCAAGGCTTCCTTACTCTTGTTATCAACCCGTTGCAATGATGGCCAACAGGCTGTTTAACTTTCTAATTGCTTGCTTATGTCAAATCACTGAACATTTGGACAATCAAATTCCTCTGAACCTCACTTAATAGTTTCTCACCATTTAAAAAATATTGTTTTCTATTCTTCACACCAAAATGAATATGACATTTCCCCACATTTCATCCATCTGCCATGTTCTTGACTATCCCCTCACTTATTTGTCACATTTTGCAGACGCTTTGGACAAGATTTTAAACTCATGTTATGATCTTGGTAGAGATCAGTACATGTTTATTTATTTTAAGAATCCGAAACGAGGTATTTACTAGAAATTGAAGCTACAAGGTTTATTCAGTTTAAATCAAAAGAATTGTACTACACAAAATAATAAATGAATGCAAATGCTAGCCATACTAGCTTAGTCAGTTATGCTAAATATATTAATAGTACAATGAACAGTTACTTATACTCTAAATTCAACGTATAAAATCACATTTTATGTGATTATGTGATTCTATAACTAGAACCCTAAAACTCAAGGTCAGATGCTTTTCAAAAATTGGAAGATTACCTGCTTGGTTTGAGTACTGCTTAGAAAATTCATACGGTTTAAGATTTTTGGGCCTTCCACTTACCAAGGTTGTCCCTTCAAATCTCCTCCAAGCAATCTACAGTCACTAAGTCCCTGTTCAACATTGGCATCGCTACCATTTAAGCACAGACAGCTTGGATCAGAACTATCAGTTCTGATATTCTTAATTCTAGATTTTTTGCATCTCTCCCACTTGACTATCCCAGAAGTTCAACTCACTATTAACAAACACTTTTAGCCAACACAAAAAGTTTCAACTGAACTCTACTTGAAGGACGTGTTCTCTTCTGCAGCCAGCTTTTTCTAAAACCTAAAACAGTTAGAAAACAGAACCACTCACAATATAGTCACCTGCATAATTAACTTATGGTTGACTTGTTATTCTGTTCTTTATATTACGTGATCAGTTATTGGAGGCAAGGTGCTTTGCAAGAAGTCACACCATAGAAAAACCTGATCCTTAAAGGGACCATCATTCCAACATGAATATAGGTTTTCCCCACAAAAGCACATGGGTGACACTCGAATCCATTCACTTACACAGAATTAAAATCTCACCCTTTTCATCCTCCAGCTTTGTATAGTCAGCAAACTTGGATACATTATGCTCATCCAAATCAGGGATTCCAAGCCTGTGACTCCCTTGCTACCAGCATCAAGAAACCCATGGTCATGGGACAGGGTTTCAGAGTTGAATGCTCTGGCACCTAGCTGAAAATGGATAGCAAATTCTGCTACCTTGTGTCCAAGGTGAACAAATTGGTCATTTGATGCAGAACTCTATACACGCGTCAAGAAAACAGCCACCACCTTTGATCAACTCAGGAAAAGTGCATGGAGTAACATCAACCTGACTCATAGGACCAAAGTGTTGGCTTATGAGGCCTGTGTTCTCAGCATCTTGTTTTATGGCTGTGAAACATGGAAGAATGCAACTATCAAGAAACTAAGCTCAACAACTTTCATCTTCTGTTTGCACATTCTGGACATCTCATCAATCAGGACTGTAGCAGGCCTCTCAAAGACAAATCTCCCATGCATCAAGCAGAGGCAACTCCGCTGACTGAAGAACGTTTGCAGGATGGAAAATGGACGCATACCAAGACTTTTTAACATGGTGAGGTATGCAGAGTCAGAACACTAGTAGGACATCCAAAATTCCCTTCAAGGGTACTTGACATCTGGCATCAAAGCCCTTAACATTGATTATCACACCTATAAAACACTAGCTGATGACCGCGGAAAATTATGTCATCAAATGTGTGCCAACGAGCGTCACCATGATAATCAGCGACTAGGCAACAGATACCAACAAAAACAAACCCATAAAGACACCTAATAATCACTTGATAGGTGGTACCTGTGGAAAACCTGCCTTGCCTTTGATCTCTACAGCCAGTCAAAGTGTACCATACTCAGTTACTGATCTCAGTGGATTTGATGCTTGGCCATCATCTAATGTAAATGGAAGGATGCCGGCCATGGCGGATCATTCAAATGGATCATAAATAGCGTAAGCCACTGCACTAATCCTTGCTGCTCCCCATTGGCAAGAGCTTATCATACCTGAAAATGGCATGATTATTCCAACTGCTTCCTGTCCTTTAAGTAATCCTCTGTGTTAACGTAGTACCTCTAAAACCCATGAGCCCTTATCTGCCTTTCCTGGGGCACCTTATCAAAAGTCTTTTAAAATCCACTGATTTCCACTTATCTATCTTGTTCGACCAAACTTGCGAAACTCAATTTCCCTTTCCTAAGCCAAGTTGACTCTACCTAAATCATCTGATTTTGTAAATGTCCGCTAACCCACCTCATTAATTTAGGATTCCAACATTTTCCCAATAGCTGATGTCAGACTAAGTGATCTCTAGTTCCTCGTTTTCTCTCTCCCTTCCTTCTCAAATAGCAGTGTTACATTTTCTAGCTTCCAATCACTGAATACTGTTCCAGAACGTTGGGCATTTTGAAAGATCACAACCAATAGATCTACTTTATAGTCACCTCTACCAGACTCCTAGAATGTAGGTCATCAGGTCCAGGGATTTGGTAGTTTTTGACCCCATATCTACAGTACTCTTCTTTAACAAATAATATTTGAAGTTCCTTACTCTCATCATACCCTTGGTTTCCCCAATATTTCTTCTGTAGATTTTGGCTTCTATCATGAAAATTACAAAATATTTGTTTAATGTTTCTGTTATATTATTTCCCGCATCAGCACTCAAGGGATCTACATTTTACTTTTGCCGCTATATTCCTTTTACAATTTGTTTTTACATTTCTTTGCTCATTTCTCATTTTATTTTCTCCCTCTAGCAAATTTTTGGTCAACCTCTGCTATTATCTAAAACACTCCAATCATCAGGCTCACTGCTCTTCTTGGTGACATAATACAGCTCTTTTTTTTAAAAAAAATCTTATACTATCTGTACCTGTTTAGTGACCCAAGAATAGATACTATTTCAGGTGAAATTATTAAAAATTGAATGCATATTCATTGTTAAACAGGAAATACTTTTCAATGCTTTGATTATCTACTGCCATTTTTATTTGATGCCCCAATCTAAACCAAAGTACACCACATACCTATGTATTTGACTTTACTTTAAAATACTCTAGATGAATAATTATCCCCATCTCATACAAAAGAGGAAATCTATATAGCCTCCTTCCCAGTCAGCTCTACGATGTATTGTTCTCGGAAGCGGATGGGTTCCATGCACCAATTCTCTAGACCAGTGCTTCTCAAAGTGTGGTACGCGTACCGGTGCCGGTACGCAAGCCATCGTCTGCCGGTACTTGGAGTGTTTCCAGAAAAGAAAGAGACAGTAACCCTGGATTGACTTGTTTCGCTCACCGGTCCCTGGCACATTGAAAAAAAAAACTGCCAGTCCCCCACATCAGATAGTTTGAGATGCACTGCTCTAGACCACTTTAGCCAATGTCTATAGAAAGATCAAGTCCCCTATTATCGCATTGCTTTTGTTACATTTTCATCTGATTTCTTAATTGATAATCTGTCCAACGGTATTTGCTAATACACTATTAGTTGAAACTCTCTGATCCCTCCTGGTACATCTGCTCATCTTTAATCATATTTAGCCTCAGCTCAATGGGAATCGGGGGGAAACTCTCCACTGGTTGGAGTCATATCTGGCAAAGGAAGATGGTTGTGGTGGTTGGAAGTCAATCATCTCAGCTCCAGGACATCATTGCAGGAGTTCCTCAGGGTAGTGTCCTTAGCCCAACCATCTTCAGCTGCTTCATCAATGACCTCCCTTCCATCATAAGGTCAGAAGTGGAAAGTTTGCGGATTACACACAATGTTCAGCATCATTTGCGACTCCTTAGATAACAAAGCAGTCCACGCCCAAACACAGCAAAACCTGGACAATATCCAGGCTTGGGCTGACAAGTTACATTCGTGCCCGACAAGTGGCAGGCAATTACCATCTCCTACAAGAGAGGATCTAATCATCATCTCTTGACATTCAATGGCATAACCATTGCTTAATCTCCCATAATCAACATCCTGAGAGTTATCATTGATTATAAACTGAACTGGACTAGCCATATTAATACTGTGGCTACCAGGGCAGTTCAAAGGCTAGGAATCCTACCCCGAGTAACGCATCTCCTCACCTCCACCCCACCCCCTGTCCACCATCTACAAGGTACAAGTTAGGAGTGGAATGGAATATTCTCCACTTGCCCGGATGAGTGCAGCTCCAACAACACTCAAGAATCTTAACACCATCCAGGACAAAGCAGCCCACTTGATTGTTCCCCCTTCCACAAACATTCAAACCATCCACCACTGACGAACAGTGGAAGCCCGTGCACCATCTACAACATGCACCGCAGTAACTCACCAAAGTTCCTTAGACAGCATCTTCCAAACCCATAACCACTCCCCTAGAAGGACAAGAGTATCAGATACCTGGGAACCTCACCACCTGGAGGTTCCCCTCCAAGTCACTTACCCTCCTGTCCATAAGCGCAAACCAGATCCATACCGCTTGCCAGCCAAAGGGAAGTAGCTTCCTCCTCGAGCAAAGTGTACAGGTAACTCTCACTCTCCCAGGAGCCCTGCAATGTCTGAACCTTAGACTCTTGCTCAATGTTGGGAGCTGATGTTCTGCGATACAGGCACATACTGCAGATGTGGTTGCCCAGAATCACAATGCCCTCCATAAACCCCCATATGCTGCAGCTGGTTTATAAACAGAATCACTTCTTGAACCAATATTTGTACACCATGATGAATACACAGAGTTTAAAAATCACAACTTATTTCAAATGTTCTGACCACGAAACTGAGAACTCATTCCACCTGCAGCCAGAAAAATGGTAGTCTATTTCAGATTATTTACTCCATTGTACTTCCTCCAGGTGATACTCCGGACACCGTGGAAATCCCATTTATAATAAAGCACCACTGAACTTGGGGCTGTTACATAAACACAATATCAGACATAGCAGACTTTCACAACATTTGTACTTGGACTTTCTTCAATTAGGTCTTTCTTGCACTGTCTAAACAACGGAAAAGATACATTCAGACGTGGACTTGCAATGACTATTTAGTATTGCCTGCAGAAAAGTTAAACCATCCCAATTACATTTAGCATAAGGAAAAAGAACCATAGACATGGGAGCAGAATTAGGCCATTTGGCCAATCAGGTCTGCTCTGCCATTCAATCATGACTGATGTTTCTCAGCCCCATAACCCAGATCCGCTTATTAGTCAAGAACCTAACAATCCCCGTCTTAAAGACACTAAGTGACTTGGCCTCCACAGCCTTCTGCAGCAATGAGTTCTACAGATTAACCACCCACTGGCTGAAGAAATTCCTTCTCATCTCTATTCTAAAGGATTGTCCCTTCAGTCTGAGGCTATACCCTGGGGTTCTAGTTTGTCCTACCAGTGGAAACAACCTCTCCACGTTCACTCTATCTGGGCCTCACTGTATTCTGTAAGTTGCAATGAGATTCCCACTCACCCTTCGAATCTCCAGAGTACAGGCAGCACGGTGGTACAGTGGTTAGCATTGCTGTCGCATGGCACCAAGGTCCCAGGTTCGATCCTGGTTCTGGGTCACTGTCCATTTGGGGTTTTCACATTCTCCCAGTGTTTGCTTGGGTTCCGCCCCCACAACCCAAAGTTGTGCAGGGTAGGTGGATTGGCCATGCCAAATTACCCCTTAATTGGAAAAAATTAATTGGGTACTCTAAATTTAAAAAAATAATAATTTGAAATAAATAAATCTCGAGTGCAGACCATGGTCCTCATATGACAAGTCCTTCATCCCGCGGATTATTTGAACTTCCTCTGGACCCTCTCCAAGGCCAGTACATCCTTCCTTAGATACGGGACCCAAAACTGCTCACAATATTCCAAATGGGGTCTGACCAGAGCCTTATACAGCCTCAACAGTACATCCCTGCTCTTGTATTCTAGCCTATCGACATGAATGCAAACATTGCATTTGCCTTCCTAACTGCCAACTGAACTTGCATGTAAGCTTAAGCGTTTAAGTCCCTCTGTGCTTCTGATTTCCGAAGTCTTTTCCTATTTAGAAAATAGTCTAGTGCCTTTATTCTTCCGACCAACCTCACACTTTTCCACACTGTATCCCATCTGCCACTTCTTTGCCCACTCTCCTAGCCTGTCCAGGTCCTTCTGCAGCACAACCTATACATATCTTTTTATCATCTGTAAACTTAGCAACAATGCCCTCAGTTTCTTCTTTCAAATCATAAATTGATATCGTGAATAGCTGTGGTTCCAACACTGACCCTTGTGGAACACTCTGGTCACGTGCTGCCATACTGAAAAACCAAGACTGTTTCTAACACAAGTCTCTCCTGAAGGTACTAATTATTGATGGTATCATTCAGCAAATACAGAGTAGGAAGCCTTGATTTTTCTCCCATGTCAATGTTTTTTTTTAATTTAGAGTACCAATTATTTTTTTTTCCAATTAAGGGGCAATTTAGCGTGGCCAATCGACCTACCCTGCACATCTTTGGGTTGTGGGGGCAAAACCCACGCAAACACAGGGGGAATGTGCAAAGTCGACACGGATAGTGTCCCAGAGCCGGGATCACACCGGGGACCTTGGCTTCGTGAGATCGCAGCGCTAACCACTGCGCCACCCTGCTGCCTCTCCCCCACGTCAATGCCCAGTGGACAGTCAACTGCAAATTCCCAATACTGTGACAGAGGTCAGATAACCAGGAGAAAAACTGATGTTCAAACCAGGAACTTACAGGGTGGCTGCATGGCTGACTGCAGCAGTGTATTTACCTATCAAGCCTGCACAAATTTACTCCAAGGTGAGCAAAGTGTAATGTTCAGGTAGGCCAGTCAGGGAAATGGTAGCAAGTTATCTTCTGCTCAGTTCCAGATTGTGTATAGCAGTTCAGGAACAGAGAAGGAAGTAGTAGATTTCAGCATTGTCAGAAGGGCCCTAATTGACCTTAACATAACTGATTGTGAAATGAAATTGTGCATACATTTAACATTCTGATTAAGTGTCCATCTCTCCTGAAAATTATTTTGCTCATACTTCAGATAAATGTTTGTATTGTCTCCCCTTCATCAGGCTGCTTGACTCTTGCTAGGGTACCAATTAACAGGTTCTAGTCACCCACAAGTACCTCAACCAATAGCAAGTCTAAAAAATGAGTATCGGCAGGCCATATCAAAATATAGAGCCTCACATCCAAGGCCAATTCTCTTTTCAGTTGGATGTTTCACTTTCCAACAGCAACTACTGGAAACTGGGCTAACTTTATACCTCAAGCTTAAGAAGCATTGGTGATAATAGTACTAATCAAAATGTTTCTCCCTGGATAATAACTGAAGTAACTCCAGTCAAAACTCAAAGAGACCTTCCAGTCTTGATGGATTAGTGCTACACCTTTATGCACTAGACATAGGAACAGGAGTTGTCCATTGAACTCCACAAATATGTTCTGCTATTCAACGAGGCCATGTTTTTTTTATAAATTTAGAGTACCCAATTCATTTTTTCCAATTAAGGGGCAATTTAGCGGGGCCAATCCACCTTGCCTGCGCATCTTTGGGTTCTGGGGGCGAAACCCATGCAGACACTGGGTGAAAGTGAAAACTCAACACGGACAATGACCCAGAGCCGGGATTGAACCTGGGACCTCAGCGCCATGAGGCAGCAGGGCTAACCCACTGTGGCACCGTGCTGCCCAACGAGGCCATGGTTGAGCTGTATCTTCACTCCATTCACCCGCCTGTGCTCCATATTTCTTCATTCCCACATTAATAAAAATCCATCAATACCAGATTAAAAATTAACTAGCTAACCGTTGCCTCTCTTTAAAACGAGAGACCATGCCACACTTTGTGTGAAGGAGTGTTTCCTATTGTGCCTTTATCCTAGACGCTTTCTCGCTCTCTCTCCCCAGCAAGAAAAATTTATCTTCACTGAACCTATCAATTCGTTTCAAAATCAACTCAATCAAATCACCCCTTAACCTTCTCAATCCATGGAATGCAATCTCAGTTTATATATTATTTAACCCTTGGAGCCCTGGTAACATTTTGGTGAATCTACACGGCACTCCTTCCAGACGCAATGTACTCTTCCTAAGGTGCAGTGCCCAAAACTGCACACAACAACTCCAAACATCACCTAACCAGGGCTGTGTACACTTGGAACAAATCTTTCGCCCCAGTATTTTACATTCCCTCCAAAGGCCTAACATGCCACTAGATGGAAGATAACGTTTTGGACCCGAATGCTATCTGTGTACATGGATTCATAAATCTCTTTGGACCATTTAAAAAACGTATCTATTGATGTTCTGTGTAAATGTTATCCTTCTGCCACTGTTTTACCCACTCATTTAATCTATCAATGACTGTAATTTTTTGCTCCTGACAAAAAAAATGCAACAATCTGTCATCGACAAACTTAGATATATGTAATGCATATTACTCATCAGGAGACAAAACTACGTTAAGATGGGAAAATTCTACTGCACATAACCAACATTTTAACTAAGGAAGCCTTGCCATTTTTTTTTCCAAAAGGAAGAGGTGACTTTACATGCAAACAATGCAGATGCATACTTACACCAACGAAGCTGTCTTCAGACAAATTTGAGGCTTCAATGGGTCCCAACTTGCATGCACAAGTCCCTTTAATAGAGATGTCCCAAAGTGCCTTGCCAGGAACAACTGCATTACTATAGTACCCATTACAAAATACTTCAAATATATTTACATTGGAGAAAAACAAAAATGGACAACAAACCAAAGAATCAAAACTTAGAGATAGATTTAACAAGCATCTTTAAAAGGAAAACAGAGTGCTATAAGGAAGGGAATTCCAGAGTGCAGGACCTAGTCAGTGGAAGGCATAGTTAGTTGTAGGCATGGCCAATGATAGGGCACAAAAGCATAGATGTAAATGAAGGAGGGCACTTGGGACGACAAGAATGGAAGATAGGAATGGACGGTAATCGTGCTGCGCAGTGGTTAGCACTGGGACTGCAGCGCTGAGGACCCGGGTTCAAATTCCAGTCCTGGGTCACTATCCGTGTGGAGTTTGCACATTCTCCACGTGTCTGCGTGGGTTTCACCCCCACAACCCAAAGATGTGCAGGGTAGGTGGATTGGCCATGCTAAATTGCCCCTTAATTGGAGAAAAAAATAATTAGCTCACTAAATTTTAAAAAAGGAATGGACAGCGATCAAGATTAAGAATGAGATGCATGATGGCGCAGTAGTTAGCAGTGCTGTCTCACGGCGCAAGGACACGGGTTTGATCCCAGCTCCAGATCACTGTCCGTGTAGAGTTTGCACATTGTCCTAGTGTCTGTGTGGGTCCCACCCCCACAGCCCAAAGATGTGCAGGCTTGCTGGATTGGCATGCTAAATTGCCCCTTAATTTGAAAGAAAAAAGATCAAGAACATAGTAAGACATGGATCTAGGAAATGGACTCAAGACATGATAGGACATGAAAGCTGACGGTTCTGTCACCAATGATGCAGTGAAGAATGACACAGTGATCCAGGTTTGAAAAATTGAATATGGAATGAAATAAGATTACACAGATGAAGTTGCACACAGAAATTTGAAGTTAGAGTTTGAATTCAATGTGAAGAACAGGGGCAAACAATTTTAGAGTTAAAATTAGTTGTCTTGGTGTAAGCACTGTGTTTGAGATTGTCAATATTGTATACTGCGATTTCACCCCCAAAATCTCCCATTTGTCTACAGTGTAGTAAAACTCGCAAAATACCTCAACTGATGTAATTTTAATGAAGCGCTGTACTATTCTAGCCAATCTTCAAGTACTGGGCTAGCTGAAAGGTAGATAATTCCACAGAATGTAAATTTCCTTTGCCAGTCCCTTAACAACCCGTTATTTTGAAGACCACGAGCAGTCACCAGAAGAACGGACTGTGGAACATTAATCTGCGGAGTAAGATGAATTCTGACTGCTATCACCCCACCAAACCTGCTCACCAAATACTAGTTGCAATGGAGAATTACACAGAGCAGTAAAATTGTAGATTTCTCCAAATAACCTCCTTAATTTACTTAATGGGCCATTGATACCAAGACAAAAGGGTTCCTGATTTATTCAGTCTGCTGATCTTATCAGTTGGTCAACGTATCTGCTGCTGACCACTAGAAAGTTCTTCTGCTGCAAAGTGCACCCACGCAAATAACAATTTACATTCATATTGCACCTTTAAAGCAAACATAAAGTCCCAATGCACTTCACAACTGGATTAAATAGAAATAAAATGGACACTGGACAAATGAGATATTAAGTGAGGGGATCAAAGGTTTTTTCAAAGTTGTAGGTCTCACAGGAGAAAGACACGGAGGCATTCATAGATGTAATTTCAACACACTAGAAAGCACTTTATGTCAGTACTGCCAATGATGTTAGTGCAAAAGGGAAGAGAGCAATGCACTGGAGTCCAGAGGAATGGCGAGCTGTATTGGGCTATCAAGTCCAGAAAAGGTTGCAGAGATAAGGAGTAATACCATAAAGAGATGTAAAATATAAAATTCCTATCCCAATGTTTAAAATATGTAAATATAAATGTCGCCACAGTCCCAGAGGGAGATAGGCTACTTGCCCCTTTGAGAGATGACTGTTGGTGTTTTAACCTGAGGGTCACCACATCTCAGGTAAGGAGCAAATAACCTCAGCCGGTACGGGAATGTAACCAGTGACGTTGGCAGCATTCTATATCACAAACCAACTGAACCAAACCAACTCCCTAGACCAGCAAGGAGAGAGGTCAAGGGGGGGCAAATGATGCTCAATGCAGCATCAAGGAACTGAAGGTTACAGAGCATGGACAATGGGAGGAAGGCGGACACAGAACTGGACAGTCAAGTATGGAGGTGAACAACGAACAAGCAGAAGAATAGCCAGGTAGCCAAGAATCAGGGGAAATTAGCCAAGGCATGAGGCGGGTGGGTGGGGAGGGGGGGAAATAAAGGCGAACCATAGGAGGGGGGAAAAGAGTGAAGAGACAGGGAAAGTAGAGGAGACAAAGAGAGGTGGGGGGGCAGGGGAATTATAGCCGGAAGGAGGGTATGGAAAACGATAACAAACTTGGCACCGACAGGAACAGAGAGCAAGGAAAATCCAGGCGAAAGACAGGACGAACGGCTGAAGCAGAGGTGAACGCGAGATGACAACGGCAGCGAAATCCATCCAGGAGAAGCAACTGACAATACCAACACCAGACCAATTGCAGCACGGTAGCATTGTGGATAGCACAATCGCTTCACAGCTCCAGGGTCCCAGATTCGATTCCGGCTTGGATCACAGTCTGTGCGGAGTCTGCACATCCTCCCCGTGTGTGCGTGGGTTTCCTCCAGGTACTCCGGTTTCCTCCCACAGTCCAAAGATGTGCAGGTTAGGTGGATTGGCCATGATAAATTGCCCTTAGTGTTGGGTGGGGTTACTGGGTTATGGGGATAGGGTGGTGTTGACCTTGGGTAGGATGCTCTTTCCAAGAGCCAGTGCAGACTCGATGGGCCGAATGGCCTCCTTCTGCACTGTAAATTCTACGTATAACTTCTATGTCTAATTTGCATATTGTGCTCTGTAATTGATTCTCCGGCACCCAAATGTATATCTACCTCCCCAGTCTCTTTCCCCCCCCCCCCCCCCCCCACCCCCCAAACAGTTGCCTACTTATGTATTATACATAATAATTGCCAATTGTACAGAGTTGCTGCTGTTGAGCTGCTGCATAATACCTTACCAGTTATTTTATTTTTAATTTCTTTTTTATTATTTTCTTTGGGGTATGTTTGTGTGTGCCCTTCTCACGGAAATGTATTTTGTTCAAAAACCCAAGAAAAAACATTTACTAAAAAAATAGTACAGAGGTGACAACAGTAAAGGTGAGGTCTTCAGCAGCAGAGCTTTGACAGGGACATACGCATTTTATTCAAACTTGTATCAAAGTAGGTTACAGCAAATAAACTCCCCAGGAAACATTCTTCCCAACAATCAACGATACAGTTTGTACAGATTTTTCATCACCCCTCTTCCCCATCACCCACCCACGACGAACAGCCCCTCAAACACGGTCACAAACATCCCCCACCTTTTCTCAAACTCCCCTACTGAGCCCCTTACCTCATACTTTATCTTCTCTAACCGCAGGAAGTCATACAGGTCACCCAACCATGCTGTTACCCCCCGGTGGCGATGCCAGCCGCCACTCCAACAAAATTCATCACCGTGCAATCAGAGAGGCGAAGGCCAAGACATCGGCCTTCCTCCTATCCATGAGCTCCGGCTTCTCTGAAACCCCAAATATCGCCACCAAAAGGTCCGGATCCACTCCCTCCTCCACTATCCTGGCTAAGACCGTGAACACTCCCGCTCAGAATCTTCCCATTTTTCACAACCCCTAAACATGTGTGCATGATTCGCTGGCCCCCGCCCACACCTCTCTCACTCATCTGCTACCCTCTGAAAGAACCCACTCATTCGCACCCGAGTCATATGCATCCTTAAACTATATCAGGCTCATCCTTGCACAAGAGGAGGTTCCGTTTACCCTTCGTAGTGCCTCACTCCATACTCACCAGTTGAACTCCATTCCCAACTCCACTTCCTGACAGGGACATACATGGACTATGTCATGCAGGTAGAAGCAGGCATTCTTTGATAGAGAGAATTATTTGGTTTGAAACCCAGCTCGGGGTCGAATAGGACAAGGATGCAAATATCCTGTTCAGGAAGCTGGGAGCAGGGGGTGTTGCAATATATCAGTACCAACTTGTGGCAGGGTACAAACGTAATGTTTTGGTCTTCCCAACACTTAATTGAATTACATTGCAGAAAATTTTAAACTGGACAGAGGACAATTTGCACAACATAGAAACAGCAGAAGGGTTAAGACAAGTGATGGAGCGGATAAAGTCAGCATATGTGGGACCTTATTCCCTCTCTCCAAATGGTAATCAAGGAGCAGCGTATAATTGAGGAAAGGAGAGTCCAAGGATAGATCGTTGGGAATTCCAGAGGTAACAGGACTATCGTATTTCTAGAGCCTCTCCAGCTGCGGTTGGATTGTTGTGGAGTCAATTAAGATAGTTAGCCTGAGCTGAATAAGGAAAAATAAGTGTTGAAGCAGGATGACATGATCAACCATATCAAAGATTGTAAAAAAAAAATTGAAGCAGGATCATATTCAATGCAAACGCAAAGTGTCTTTTTGACTTTGGTTACAGCTGTTTAATGCTGTCCAGGGACGGGAACCTGATTGATGAGATTCTAACCTAGCAATGTAGGTAATATGGTTATGAAATTTGGGTGACAGTGCATTCAATAACTTTGGAGAGGAAAGAAAGTTGGAGGGGAAGTAGTTTGCAAGGGCAAATGTTTTCTTTTAAAAACAGGTGATATTAAGGCCATTTTGAAAACGGGAGAGAATGTGAGAAAGAAACAACTGACAGCAGCGAGAATGAAACATGGGGTCCCAAAAACAGGTTGTATGGTCAGTATTTCAGTGGGACGGGGATCAATGTGCAAGTTCAAGGAAAAGAGGGAAGATTTGGCTTGGAGAGGAGGGTGGGCAGAGGGGAGGGATACTGCAACAAACAAATGATCTCAAATTTTAGCTCCTTGCACTTATCAGTAGATGAAGGGGGGGATAAAGGAGTTAAGACACTATGGCAGAGAGAAATGAAACCTGACTGCATGTGATGTGATCCAATCACGTAGCTAAAGTCACTATGAGGCAGGTACATTCAATCTGTACACCTTGGTCTTGAAGGAGTCAATGAGGCAATATCATAGAGAAACAGATCGAGAACATTTGATATTTTTACTGATGACAGAAAATAATGGGGTGAAAGTGAAGGAGTGCTTGAACTTATCAACACAGAAATATTGTGACATTGAGAATGAGAGGTCACCAGGTGCAGAGGCTGAGACACAAATGATGTCTTGGTGTAACAGGACAGAGATCAATTATGTGCCAACATTCATTGTCTTCAGTTATCAAATAATAAACAATCCCATCAACATGAAATAGAGAACTATTAGTCGCTAAGGAAATTCAACTAGCTGGTACCTTCAAAATGCAAACAAGTTTTGTTTATTAAAAATCCAAAAATATCTAAATTATTAAAATTATTATTACCTGATTATAATAATCACATTTATTTCCATGAAACAGAGGAACCAAAATGTTATGGCAGCAAAACTCTGATCAAATTTTACTGTAATCCCTAGATTATTTTCTGTGCAATTTATTTATTTATTTTATTGCTAGAAACAGTTCAATGTCAATCTAGAGTAACAAATTTTATGATCCCTCTTCTTTCCTACAATTCAGTTTCAGCACAATTTGGGCAGGAATATAAGAGCAGGCCAATTAGTTCAATTTTGCACCTCTATTTTTGAACCAAAATTCTTCTAATTAATATTAGGTTAGCATAATACCTGTATCTGTCAATCATCAAAATAAATAAACTAATTTCCAGAGACGAAGTTAAAGTCAACTGCGATGATTCTTTCTGCTCTAATTTTCATGCGACCAACCTGAAAAGTAATTTGTTCATCTCTGCAACTGAATCTAATGTATGTGCTTGCAGACTAAAAACACTACTGTGCTGCATCAAAATGACATACTTGCACCAAAATCTTAAATACTATTAAACTTCCCCCTGACCAAAGAAAAAAAGTTGAGAAACCTGTAAAATAGAACTGGCATTATCCTTGCCCTCATGTGGAAGAGACATTCTACTTGTCACACATCAAATATCATCTCTTCCCTAGTGAAACCAGGCATGTCAGGCTGATCTGGTGATGCATCAAAATCAGCCTGGAACTGTAATTGAGATATAAACTAGAACCATATTTCGAATCGGAGGTTACATCATGTGACAAGGCCCGAAATTGTGCGAATGGGGACGGCATTTAGGAACTAGAGGCCTACTGTGCCCGTTTCCCTTATGATAGGCGTTTCTCAGGCAAATGGGAATAATATGGTACATTCCAACTTCGTTTGTAGTCTAATGTACGTAAGAAAAACATATTTACAGAAAATGGAACTGAAAAATTTACTGAGTTCACATGTTATCTAGTTGATCGCATCTTATTCGATGCGTTCATATTGTGGGAAATGTTTGGTACATCGGTCCTTGCTGGCTCAACCTATATATAGTGATTGAAAAGGGTTAGTGGCTTCAGGACAATTCAGGCCAGAACTAGTTTCTGGATTCCAAAAAAAACCAAGCAGCGAGGAGAGCCGTGCGGCTCACTGGGAGTTGTAGTCCGGTTCTCGTTCCTCCTCCGATTCCTTTCAAACTCCGAGTCAACCGTCAAAACTACACCTCCCAGGGTACAGCACGGCTATCGCGCAGGCGCACTCGGCCCTCAGGCTCCTCTTTCTCTCGCCTCCACCCCCCCCCCCCCCCCCCCCAAAAAAATCTCCGGCCTACCGTTTCAGCCGGCTCCGCCGCCCGAGCCTCGGCTTCATATTACAAATTTAGACCCGGATCTGTGCATATCACCACTGGCAATACCCATCTCAGGCCTCCTATTCGATGGAGTGAGGTGATATGTTGGGGGGGGGGGAAGAGAGACAGGAGGGGAGGGGACGGAGAGGGCCGCGTATTAACACCTTAAAATGATTGACTAAAAGAACGGCTCTGAGTGGCGATGGTGAACTGAGGGTCACTTTACCTCAGAAACCTCATCCTCTTCGCTGCCGGAAAGCACAGCCAGTTTGAAATCCAGGCGATCCCCGGGTGTCGGCTCTAAAATGCGAACTTTAGTGCTGACGGCAGCGGTCACAGAATCTATTTCGTCTTCAAAGCCGTCTGTCATCGTGTCCAGCGCTCGGTTCTCCGCTATCACTTCATTCTGCATATTCTTGGCCCTCTATCCTTACCGTGTCGGGCTCCTCCGAGTCTGACTAGAAGCTGTGCGGATTTCGGCGTCTTTTAATCTCCCCGATGTAAACTTTGACTTGGGCGACGAACAGCGAAAGCCACCGCGCCTCACAAGACAGACTAGGCCCCGCCAATATTAGTCCACCCGAACCATTAACTTCTGTGCGCTTGCTCCGACTAACTTGATAGGTGCACATCCGGCCCCCGCCCCTCCCCAACCGCTCGATGTCGATTGGCCAGGGGACGCGGTTGACGTGCCGTTGCGCGGCGTAACGGCGCCTGGAGCAGCCGGTGATTGGCTGCCGCCACTGTCAGTCACAAGGCGAGCGGGCTCGGATCGGGTTAGGTTGGATGGCGATGTCTCCGAGAGAAAGACCCGGATGGGGGTGGTGGGGGGGGCGCACGCCTTATGTGTGGGACAAAGATTCATTTACACAGCTGAGAATCTACCTGTCCACTTCATAACAAGCTCACTGATAACATCTCCCTGTACTTTAACATTTTAATCAGGTTTTAGTTTTGCCGGTCATGTTATTTTTTTGCCCCTTCTGAGAGCCGATTGCTGCTACATGAGCAGCGGCTGAGGTGTCCACCACATCAAGTCCAGATTTGAAGGAAACCACGCTCATTTTTTCTATAAACTATTCCATGATTGCGCAATAGCGCATCCCGCCCCATGGGGGAAGTCTAGGTGATTTCACATTCTTCAAAGCTGCTCCCAAATGCGCCACAGGAAGTCATAGGGCTAAAAGACAGCTTTACGTCCATTTATCTGTCCAGTCGTCTCCTTTATACCTGTCACAAACAGCCCGTGATAAATTATGTTAACGTTGCTTTACAGGTGACCAGCTCATAATTGAAAAAAAGTCAGTCTAAGTTTTTTTTCCCAAACGTCTGTAAAGATCCGACACCTTGGTGCTTTTGTCAAATGCAAAGTTTAGAGCTGCTGTCAGGTTGCAAGGGCCTTAGGCTTAGCCAAATAGAATCAGCCTTGGCGCCGTGGAAGAGCAGACGAATTTGAGTGCATAGGTGCAGAGAACATTTAAGATAGCAGCTGCATCTAGATAGTGCCCTGAAGATGATTAAAATTCACAGGGTGCACGGGAGTCTTCTAATATAATCAAAATCTTTATTGTCACAATTAGGCTTACATTAACACTGCAATGAAGTTACTGTGAAAAGCCCCTGGTCGTCACATTCCAGCGCCTGTTCGAGTTCACAGGGAGAATTCATAATGTCCAACTTATCAGACGAAAAATAACTAAAAACAAATACTAGGACAAATATCCAAAAGCTTGATCAAAGAGGTAGGTTTTAAAGAGTGTCTTAGAGAATGGGGTGATTACTAGTTCAGGAAAAAAATTCTAGAGCTTAAGTCCAGGACAGCTGAAGGTATGGCATCCAAAGGGAATGGCAAAAAAAAATGTAAATGCTCAAGAGGCCAGCATTGGAGGAGCGAAGAGTTCTCTGAGGGTTGTAGGTCTGGAGCAGTAACAACAATAAGGAGGGGCACGACCTGGGATTTAATTTAACTTAAGTTTGATAAGACAGTAAACATAGTTGATGAAATTCTAGGTTTGTCGCAGGGGATCAATATAAAAGCAAAAGGGTAATGATAAACCGATGTGGAACTATAATAATTCAGTTGGATTTCTTGCTGCAACATTGAGCTCCATATAATAGGCAAGATTTTGTGGCTTTGGAGTGGATACAGTATAGGTTCATTAGGGTACTGCTTGGCAGGAGAAAAAATAAATATGAAGGAAGACTTGAAAAACGGGATTTTTTGATAGAACATTGCAGATATTGTGGTAATATGATAAATGTGTTTAAAATTATAAAAATATCACATAGGATGGAAAGAAATAGACTCCCGTATCAGGATTCAAGAACTGGGGGAGGAAATCATAGATACAAGATTAAATATGAGAGATTAAAAACCGAGGGGAAGAGAAGCTTATTAACACAGAATGTTGTGAGGATATGGAATTCATAGAATAATTACAGCATAGAAGGAGGTCATTCAGGAGAAATGATCAATTTTCCATGTCAGTTCGCTGCAAGAGCAACTCAGCTATTCCAACAGTCCCAGGATTTCCCTGTATCTCTGCATTTTTTTATTCAGATAATTATCCAATTCCCTTTGAGAGTCACATTTGAATCTGCCTCCGCCACTTTGTTAAGCAGTGTATTCCATTTCCTAGCCACTCACTGTTAAAAAGTTTTTCTTTTTGTCACTTTTGGTTCTTTTGCCATTCACCTTAAATCAATGTTTTCTTGTTCTCAAACCTTCCACCAATGGGAACTGTTTCTCCCTATCTACCCAGTCCAAACTCCTCATGATTTTGAATGCCTCCAACAAATCTCCTCTCAACCTTTTCTACTCTAAGGAGAACTGCTGCAGTTTTCCAATCTCTCCAAGTTACAGAAGTCCCTCTGGAACCAATTTTGTATATCTTTTCCATACTCTATCCAACTCCATCACACCCTTCCAAAGTTTGGTCCCCGAAATTGGACGCAGTTCCATTGACACTAAAGATTTCGAAGTGTTTTCTAAAGATTCACCATAACTTTCTTGCTTTTGTACTCGATGCCTCTATTTATAAAGCCAGGGCCCCCTATGATTTCTTAAGTACTTTATCAACCTGCCCTTTTGTGCATACACAAAAGTCTCTCTCTTCCTTCCGCACCCTCCTCATCCCCGACTTTAGAATTGTAACTTTTATATCCTCTGCTTGCTCTTCATTCCCAAATGTATCACTTCAAACTTCTCTCTATTAAATTTCATCTGCTGCTTGTCCACCCATTCTATCAGCCTATCTAAGTCCCCTTGAAGTCTATCACTAAAAATGGAACAGTACTTCCAAACTTTGTAAGATCTACATACAGATCAAGAAAAGAGGTGTTCCTAATATTGAAACAAACATTGTCAAAGTCCCGGAGGGCCATGGGCTGCTCACCCCTTTGAGAGAGAGGGAGCTGACTGGTGGTGAGTTAACCTGAGGGCCACCACATCTCAGGTGAGGGGCAAGGTTGAGAAGGCAGGTCCTTCATAAATAACCTCAGACGGTACAGGAATTGAACCCATGCTATTGGTGTTGCACCTCATCACTGTCCAGCCTTCTAAGCTAACCGACCCCCCACAGGTCATAATTCCCTAATGGAATCCCAATATATACCTGTAGTTACAGTCTTATACAATGGTTTACCACCACTGTTGTTTCCTATCCATGTTGCCACTGTCCCTTTTATTCCATGGACTTTAACTTTGCTGACAAGCCTATTATATGGTACTTTATCATATGCCTTTTTCGTAGTCCATGTACATGACAACAGCCACATTATCCTTTTTACTTTCTCATCCACAAATTCAAGCAAGTTAGTTAAACACAATTTGTACTTAACAATTCTGTGCCAGCTTTCCTTCATCAATTCATATTTGTCCAAGTGATTGTTAATTTTGTTCCTGATTATCATTTCTATAGGTTTTCCCACCACTGAGGTTAAACTGGCTGGCTTATAGGTGCTAGACTTATCCTTATGCCCTTCAAAAGGGTACAATATTTGAAATTCTCCAGTCCTCTGTCACCACCCCAGCATCTAAGGAGGATTGGTAGATTATGGCCAGTGCCTCTGCTATTTCCACCCTTCTCTCAATATCCTGGCATACATCTAATCTGGTCCTGATGACTTTCATTTTGAAGTACAGTCAGTCTTTCAATTATCAATTATTTATCAATTATTTATCAATTATTTTTAGCCCACCCAGTGTCTCAATTGCGTCCTCTTTCTCTATGACTTTGGCAGCATCTTCTCCCTTGGTATAAAGACAAATGCTAAATTGTCATCTAGTACCACAGCCATGGCCTCCCCCTCCAAGCCAAAATCCCTTTTTTTGGTCTCTAATCAACCAACTCTTCCTTTTATTGTCTTTTTACTGTTCATACGCCTATGGAATATTTTTTGATTCCCTTTTATGTTAGCTGCCAATCTCTTCTCATATTCTCTCTTTGCTTCTCATTTCTTCACTTTCCCTCTGAACTTTCTATATTTGGCGGGTTCTCATTTGTATTATCAACACTGTCGTCTGTCATGCACACCTTTTTTCTGGACCATCTCCTCTTTAAAGGCAACTGATTAACTGTTCCAATTTTTGATTCTGATTTTTGTGCTAGGTATTCTTTCGCCCCATTGCAATTGGCCCTCCAACAATTAATTATTTTTAGTTTGCATTGTTCTTAGTTCTTTTCCATAGCTAACCTAAACCTTGTGATAATATGGGTGGAATTTAATGTTTTTCCCTGTGAAGAATTCAGAGCTGAGGAGGTCATTTAATCAGACAAGAGGGTAGTGGATGGGGATCCTGCTGATTAGGTTCATGGTGGATTGGCCTATGGAGCACCGCCACTAATTGAGACATATAAACAGACAGTTAATAACCACTTAAGGGCCTCATCCTGCTACTGCTGGTACTAACCAAATGGGGGGTTCGCCATGTGGGGAGCACAAGAAGCAAACTCATACAGGGTTGCCTGCTGACTCACAATGGGGTTTGGGGTGGGAGGGGAGGCAGCTGTTGGGTGAAGGGGGGTTGAGAGGGTTGGGCGGGGTTGGGCGGGGTGGCTGGTGGGCAGAGGGGGATTGGCGGGGTTGTCCCTCTTGCAGAGACAATATCTGAAAGGCTGAAAGTCACCTCCCTGTCATTTCTGCCAACTTTCCTAACCACACGATCCTACCCTGCAATCCCCATCCTGTGAATCCCCTCCCATGATCACTCACCTGTGGCCTGCATCCATTCATGATCCTAGAGTGTCGTACTACCAGGAGCCACGGTCTCCATGGGAGGTCTTGTGTTGCAGAGGATAGCGACCCTACCTCTCAGCCAGAAGCCCGAGTTCGGGTCCCGCGCTAGGAATTGATGGCCATGGAAGGTGCATTCATAACATAGCCAAACAGGTTGATTTTCAAGCTGTAAATGTTTCCAATACACTATGGCAGGCACTAAGAACGGGAGAGTCTCCTGGTCAGCCAGAACCATGCGGTAGTTGCAGCACAACAGCCTGCTCAAATTAAAAGGCTCCATGTGCAAGCTCTTGCCACAGGCTCCATGGCTAGTGCCTTCCTCATTTTGTGGGGGTGCAAAAGAGAGAAAGCCACCACCTCCCCAGTGGCACTGCTATTTAGTCGAGTTGCTGATAGGTAGGACCTCTGCCCTGGAACCTTGATCCCAGAGAAGGCCCGCCTCTGGCTGTCGAGTGCAATATTGATTCATAGTTAGTGCAAAAATAACTAGAACATGGATCATGTTACAATCACATAGCCTTGTACTGAATGCTGTGTGTAGCAAGCTACATTATCGAAGTGTAAAAGAGTAGCATAACAAAGCATCTTTATCTCCAGCACAAGAGTGACTTAGTGGCATTGTGTAGCGATTGGGTTTGAACCTAAAAAGAGTGAAAAAAAGAGACGGATATGTGACTCAATAGCATTTGTGTACCTGCCTGTGGCTGTATGGAATAGGACCTTGGAGAGATCTGAGAGCAGAATCGGAAAACATTTTTTCAAGGGAGAAATTTAGATTTAATTGGGGAAATATTTCATCTCAAACACTCAGGATTTCCCTTCGCTCTGAGCCTGTGTTTCTAATTTTGTTTGATTGCCATGAAGGGGTTATGTATCTGTACGGAATTTGTGAGACCCAGGAAAACTTTGTTCCAAATTTTGTTGCTGATGTGACCATCATGAGGCTTTTTTTTATATATAGGAAAGGTGGAGCAAGAAAATAGAATTTCACCTCTTTAGACAGTGCTCACTGATGTTTCACATCCTTGACCCAAAAATACTGTTTGATTGGCCAGCCATTTAAGAGAATTTCTGTCTTTGAGACACTCAAATGAGTCCAAATAGTAAGCATGATAAAACACAATTAAAATGTTGTCGTTTCTAATAAAGAGTTAAGCAAATAACATAATATCTATGTACATAAGCCATGAAAATGTTAGCTTCTGCTCCCAGTCGAGAGTCACACTTAACAGAGGCCCAGATTGAAGAACCTGCTGTGGAAATCAGCCTGCCCACTTCACAGCACTTCAAATTTCCTGGACTTTAAAGAAATGTAAATTCTTGTTGTGTGCAAAATGCAAGGACTGTCACTGGACTTCAAAGTGATTTGTTTCCTTAACGCACTTTGAGGTGGTTTTGATGTTGAGGTCTGAGACCCTCTTGTGCATACTTTATTTGGTTGTTAGAAGGAGAGCATTATGTCTTTGGCTTTTTTACTCTATGTGGAGACTCTTTTGTACAGTAGAAGCTGTCTACAGAATTAAAATGTTGTTTTGTACCTCAAAATGTATCATATTACGATCATAGGGTTGCTATTTTACGCACTCTAAAGTAAGATTAGCACAGAAGTTTTGAAGGGCTGATATGCAAAAGTACTTTTCTCTCTTCAATTTGTTCTGTTAAAGAGCTAAATGTTTTGCAGGAGGTTGGAACAAACCCTTATTTAACTCAGTTTAAAAGTGGTGTCTATTTTTCATTTATAGACCATAACTAATAACACTGCTATGATTCCTCTGGAGAGATGACAAAAATAAATAACAATTTATACAAGAAACAAGTCATCATACAAACTGAATGATTCCACTGTAATTGATGGTCATTTTGATCCAAGGCAGTTTCCAACTGTACCACTCTGGAATTCACAAATTGTCAGGAGGATGTTTAATTTGTTGTTTCCTGGATATGAAATGTAGTAGAATCAGATAGTTTCTCCCTGATACTTTTATCTGCTGAAACCACTGACTGTTGCTGGCAGACAGTTCCATTGGTGCCTCTCCCAAGTAGCTGGAACAAAGACTTTCTGCAGTCCATTCAAATGTCCAGGTTGTAACATCTGAGCCTAATCCTATTTTCCTCAATATCCATATGTGCAATTTCCAGCAGATATAAAGGAGAGACAATAATGATCAGGAGTGCAAACTGTGACTTTTTTTTAAAATTCCGTCTCAATCACCAAGCCCAATTCTAGCATCCTGATTGCAAGTTGAGCTGAGTTCAACTATGCGCCGATTGGATGTGATTTGTTCTGGTTTGAAAGGCTTAAAAGGAACACATTTCGCTAGTGCACTGTTCACACAGAGACCAGATTTATAAGGACATATTTGCATTTTAACCCAGAGAGTAGAGAGGACTGACCTTTATAACCACCATGATGATGCTAAAATGCTTGCAGTCGTGGGATTAACATTAAATTCTGATTACTGCTGCAACTGACTCTGCTATTGTACACTCATTGTTAGTACCACCATTCACGTTGATCCTACTTTGTTCTATATCTAAATTGGCTATACTGTTTTTTTGTAGTGAGTTGGCTCTATGTAGTTTTTTTTGATGTACTGCAATTTTATTGAAAAATCTCAGTAAACATTCACAAAAATTACAAACAATCTTTGTAATTTAACCTTTTTAAGCAGACACACTTTAAACAGCTTGGCAGCACACACCAGGCCAAAATATTGTCCCATCTGATGGTCTTTCACCCATGAACATCTGTTCTTCTATCATGGTTTACCAACCAATAGTCAACTCTAGGGATAAACACTGTTATAAATTTCAGTAAAACATCACAGTACCCATTGTTTAGTATGGTGTTAATATGATAATCCTGCTTTTCTGCTGATTGCAGCATTTTAAAGTTATTTTCTCCAATGCATTTAAATCTCTCCAGCCTTGTTACACACTCTAAATAACAGGACAGACAATTGAACCCACTCTCAAACTTCATTCAACATCATCTTTTTATCAGCTGCAAGAGGTATTGACCAAATGTTAGACCCAAGTTCACCAAAGGTTTGTCTCCCACCTGAGGATGGGTCAGTATTTCAATACTTACCCTTGAATCAGCAACCCCAAAACAGATTATCTGGTTATTATCACATTGTTGTACGGGACATTTTCTTTGTGCCAACTGACTGCTATGTTTCCTGCATTACACAGTGACTACACTTCAAAAAGTCCTTATTTGGCTGTAAAACGCTTTACGACATCCGGCAGCCGCAGAATAACACCATATAGATACATGTCTTTCTTTCTTTCTTTGTTAATGGTGACTCCCAGGATGTTGATAGTCAGGGATTCAACAATGCTAATGCAGTTGAATGTCAAGGGGAGATGATTAGACTCTTCTTTGAGATGGTCAGCACCTAAGATTTGTATGACACTGATGTTTCTTGCGACTTAGCCCAAGCTGGAACAATACAGCACAAGTCTGCGCTGATCACGTGTCCTATCTAGACCAACCGCCTGTATCCTTCTATACCCCGTCTGTTCATGTGCCTATCCAGATAAGTCTTAAAAGTCATTAACGTATCTTCCGCAACCACCTCATTTGGCGGTGCATTCCAGGCCATCACCACCCTTTGCGTAAAAAAACTTCTCCCGAACATCTCCACTGAATCTTTCCCCCTTCACCTTGAACTTGTGCCCCCTTGTAATTGTCATTCCCGCCCTGGGAAAAAGCCTCCAACTGTTCACCCTATTTATACCCCTAATAATTTAATAAACTTCGATCAGGTCGCCCCTCAGTCTCCGTCTCTCGAGGGAGAACAATCCCAGTTTATTCAATCTCTCCTTATAGCTAATGCCCTCCATATCAGGCAACATCCTGGTAAACCTTTTCTGTACTCTCTCCAAAGCCTCCACATCCTTCTGGTAGTGCGGTGACCAGAATTGGACACAGCATTCCAAATATAACCTAACAAACGTTCTATATAATTGCAACATAAGTTTCAAGCTTTTATACTCGATACCCCGTCCTATGAAGGCAAGCATAACATATGCTTTCTTTACCACCATTTCCACCTGTTTTGCCACTTTTAAGGATCTGTGGACCTGCACACATCTCTATGTTCCTGATGGTTCTGCCATTTATTTTGTAGCTCCCACCTGAATTGGATCTACCAAAATGCATCACTCACATTTGTCCGAGCTAAATTCCATCTGCCATTTCTCTGCCCAATTTTGCAGCCTATCTATAATCCTCTTGTGTTCTCTGACAATCTTCATCACTATCCGCAAACTTGCTAATCAGACCTACCACATTTTCTTCCAAGTCATTTATATATATATTACAAAGAGCAGAGGTCCCAGAACTGATCCCTGCCGAAACACCACTAGTTACAGACCTCCATTCAGAAAAACACCCTTCCATTGCTACCCTCTGTCTTCTATGGCCAAGCCCGTTCTGGATCCATCCAGCTAGTTCACCCCTGACCCCATGTGATCTAATCTTTTGCACCATCCTGCCATGAGGGACCTTATCAAATGCTTTACTAAAGTCCATGTAGCCAACATCTACAGCCCTTCCCTCATCAATCAATTTTGTCACCCCCTCAAAAAATTCAATCAAATTAGTGAGACATGACCCCCCTCTTATAAAACCATGCTGTCTGTCGCTAATAAGACTATTCACTTCCAAATGTGCATAGATCCTATCTGAGAATCTTTTCCGACAATTTCGCTATCACTGATGTCAAGCTCACTGGCCTATAATTACCCGGATTATCCTTACAGCCCTTCTTAAATAATGGAATTGCATTGGCTATCCTCCAATCCTTTGGGATCTCACCTGTGGCCAATGAGGACACAAAGATTTCTGTCAGAGGCCCAGCAATTTTGTCTCTTGACTCCCTTAGTAATCTGAGATAGATGCCATATGGCCCTGGGGATTTGTCTACCCTAATGCTTTTTAACACCTGACACTTCCTCTCTCAAAATAACAACCTGTTCTAAAGTGTTTACACATCCCTCTGAGACACCACCAATCAACGTGTCCCTCTCCTTTGTGAATACTGTCAGGTGGATGTACTTTGACAAATGGGTGTTTATCAAATAGCTGCAGTGATGTCAGTGTTTGGGTGAAGCTGGGCTGTCTGTCTGGCTTTTACTTTCGTTTTGAGCTGGCAATTGCAGTGTGTCTTAGTTTTGTTTTGAGTTGGAGAGCTGCATTCACAGCCAGAAGATGTTATGATCGCTCTCTCTGCAATCTAATGAATGTCATCAAATCACTTGATGATTTCAAAGTAATACCTGTTTCTGTAGAGAATTTAAACCTGCTGTCTTTATTTAAAAAGGGTTTAACTTATGGATGTTAGGAAAGTTTCTCAGGTTTACCTATAGAATATTGTATTTGGAAAAGTATTGTGTTTGTAGTTAATAGAACATAGAACAGTACAGCACAGAACAGGCCCTTCGGCCCTCGATGTTGTGCCGAGCAATGATCACCCTACTCAAACCCACGTATCCACCCTATACCCGTAACCCAACAACCCCTCCCTTAACCTTACATTTAGGACACTACGTTGATAGATGTTTACTGTGTGTTTATAAACTGTTAACTGGATTCATAGAATAAACATTGTTTTTGTTTAAAAATACTTTTAGTTCTCTGTTGCATCACACCTGTAAAATGGACCCTTGTGCTCCTCCGGGTGCTCCAGTTTCCTCCCACAAGTCCCGAAAGATGTGCCTGTTAGGTAATTTGGACATCCTGAATTCTCCCTCTGTGTACTCGAACAGGTACTGGAATGTGGCAACTAGGGGCTTTTCACAGTAACTTCCTTTTTAAAAAATATATATTTTTATTCTCCTAATTTTTCACATTTTATTCCAAATTTACACCCACCAACAAACAATCAATGGTAACATATACAATGTCAATCTCCTGTCCAACAATTCCTCCCTCCCACCAACCCTCAAACAACCCTCAACATTTTAAATACAAACATCAAAGAAAAGGATTCAGGAATCCACCATCCACCCATGCATAGTCACCAACAACATACAGAGTCCAACCCCCCACCCCCACTCCAACCCTCCCCCACTAATGTTCAATGTCATCCAATTCTTGAAAGTGCATAATAAACAAAGCCCATGAATTGTAGAACCCTTCCATCCTTCACCTCAACTCAAACGTCACCTTCTTGAGTGTTAAAAACTCCAACAGATCCCCCTGCCATGCCAGGGCACAGGGTGGAGAAACTGACCTCCACCCCAACAGGCAGGATCCGCCTTCGGGCGATCAGCAAGGCGAAAACAGCTGCCGCCGCACCCGCTCCCAGTAACTTCATTGCAGATTATTATTAAAAAGTCAAGTCTTAGAAAATTATTGGGGGTAATACTCATTCCTCTCCAGCCCTGTTTAGACTATAAAAGCAATGTGGTAGCAGGACCGATATAACTTTTATGTTTGAGGTTCTTAAGGCTTACTGCTTGGTTTCTGCTTATTCTGATTTTCAGGTGCACTTTGATCTAGGTCAAAGCATCTTGCTGGAAACAGATGGGAGCCTCATTAATAAATGCAAATCGGAATCAAATGATGTATTTATGACCCATGATCCTATTTTCATCTCAGACTGTTGCTATCATCAGTTCTGCTCTCACCCACAACTCCTGGGCACTACAAATCATGATGTGACCTTGTTCAGTATTATTTTATTTTTTATTTTTTTATAAATTTAGAGTAGCCAATTATTTTTATTTTCCAATTAAGGGGCAATTTAGCGTGGCCAATCCACCTAGCCTGCACATCTTTGGGTTGTGGGGGTGAAACCCACGCAGACATGGGGAGAATGTGCAAACTCCACATGGACAGTGACCCAGGGCCGGGATTCGAACCCGGGTCCTCAGCGCCGCAGTCCCAGTGCTAACCACAGTGCCACATGCTGCCCCTGTTCAGTATTATTTAAGGGAATTCTGCACTGTTGTCAGGTAAAACGTAAGAAAGTTTTGCGAGGCATTTTATTTGGAGACGGTGATGACTGTTTTTCATACTTAAGAAGATATTAAAGTGCCTGACCCCACTGCAGGAAGTCCTGGACACTTAAAGGGCTGTTCCACCACACACTTTTCCTCATGAGGGTCCTTCTGGGAATTTTACTTGAGCTTAAGGAGGAGGAACAGTGTTCGAGACTGGACAAAGGAGAAAAATAGTGCTGGAGCAGGAGGGAGAGCATTAGAAAGAGTTGTGCTTACAGGAAACTTTACCAACCCAAAGAAGTCTATAAATTAAGGATGACAGTTCCCCAAGCAGCAGTGCATTAGAGAGCACCACTTCTCCAGAGGGTCTATAATATCGTTGTGTCACCTTCTTCAATAATAACTGAAGCCAACTGCCGCTGGAGGCCTAGCAGGATGCCACAAGAGAAATCCATGTCTTCAATTGGTCTGCTGATCATTTTACATTAAGCAGCTGGCTGATGTCTTGATTCCTAAAGTAAACAGGACAGGATCTACTCAGTTAATGGTAGGGTGTTGGGGAGAGTTAGAGAACAAAGAGATCCAGGAGTACAGGTTCATAGCTCCTTGAAAGTGGAGTCACAGATGGACAGGGTGGTGAAGAAGGCATTTGGCATTCTTGGTTTCATTGGTCAGAACATTGAATACAGGAGTAGGGACGGCTTGCTGAAGTTGTACAAGACATTAGTAGGGCCACACTTGGAATACTGTGCACAGTTCTGACCACCCTATTATAAAAAGGATATTATTAAACTAGAAAGAGTGCAGAAAAGATTTACTAGGATGCTACCAGGACTTGATGATTTCAGTTATAAGAAGAGGCTGGATAGACTGGGACTTTTTCCCTGGAGCGTAGGAGCGTAGAGCTCTATAAAATAATGAATTGCATAGATAAGGTAGATAGTCAACATCTTTTCCCAAAGGTAGGCGAGTCTAAAACTAGAGGGCACATATTTAAGGTGAGTGGTGTGAGATACAAAAGGGTCCAGAGGGGCACTTGTGGTGAGTGCCTGGAACAAGTTGCCAGAGACAGTGGTAGAGGTGGGTACAATTTTGTCTTTTAAAAAGCATTTAGACAGTTATATGGGAAAGATGGGTATAGAGGGATATGGGCCAAATGCGGGCAATTGGGACCAGCTTAGTGGTAAAAACTGGGCGGCATGGACAAGTTGGGCTGAAGGGCCTGTTTTCATGCTGTAAACCTATGACTTGATTGAATGATTGATTGATATTTATTGTCACATGTACCGAAATATAGTGAAAAGTATTTTTCTGCAGCCAAGAGAATGTACACAGTACGTAAACAGTAGACAAAAGAATAATCAACAGAGTACATTGACAAATGGTCCATCAACTAATTGTGATTGGTTATAGTGCGGAACAAGAGCTAAACAAAAGCAGCATAGGGCATCGTGAATAGTGTTCTTACAGCGAACAGATAAGTCCAAGGGAGAGTCGTTGAGGAGTCTAGCAGCTGTGGGGAAGAAGCTGTTCCTATGTCTGGATGTGTGGGTCTTCAGACTTCTGTATCCTCTGCCTGATTGAAGAGTCTGGAAGAAGGCAATGCCTGGGTGGGAGGGGTCTCTGATAATGCTGTCTGCCTTCCTGAGGCAGTGGGAGGTGTATACAGAATCAATGGGAGGATGGCAAGCTTGTGCGATGCGTTGGGCTGAGTTCACCACACTCTGCAGTTTCTTGCGATCTTGGGCCGAGTAGCTCTGAAGAATGCTGCCAGGTGTGGGAAATTACCTCCAGGAGAGATTTACACAGTATAGCAAATAATCCTGAAAACAGATCTGAAGTATACAGTTTAAACAACATCAAGGTGGGCAAGATGGCCCTAATTACAATTGTGCTAATGGTAAATAGTCAGCCACTTGGAGGTGGACATGGGGGCCTCTGCTACAGTTATAGGTGAGCAACCATATCGTTATTTACAAAGTTGGGTCCAGCCCCAGAAGTTAAGAGGGATAACGGCCAGACTAACCACGTATACTGGGGAAGCTTTAAGGTTCCTGGGAACGACCATAATGCCTGTGAGCCACCGGCACCGCACCAGTCAGCTTAACTGCCTCTAATAGTAGTGGGGACCAAGGGCCAAGTGTGATGGGCTGAGACTAGCTTCGCCAAATTAGATTAGATTGGCTAGAAATCTTCAAAATGAACAAAGGTGATTTTCGTGACATCTTAAGAAAATACTCGGAAGTTTTCCAAGACAAGATCCAGGCTGAAAGCAAAGATTTACGTGGTTCCTGAGGCCACACCAAAGTTTTACAGAGTCCTACCCATCTCCTATGCCTTACATGAGAAGGTTAAGTCTGAACTCAAGCAGCTAGAAGAATTAGGCATCATCAAGTCTGTACAGTTTTAGAGTGGCATGTGGTGCAGTGGTTAGCACTGGGACTATTGCGCTGAGGTCCTGAATTCGAATCCCCACCCTGGGTCACTGTCCGTGTGGAGTTTTCACATTCTCCCCGTGTCTGCGTGGGTTTCACCCCCACAACCCAAAGATGTGCAGATTAGGTGGATTGGCCAAAAACTGTGCAGACTTTAAAAAAAAATTAGAATGCCCAATAATTTTTTCCAATTAAGGGGCAATTTAGCCCCTTAATTGGAAAAAATTATTGGGCATTCTAATTTAAAAAAAAAGTCTGCACAGTTTTTGGAGTGGGCAGCTCCCATCGTGCCAGTGGTTAAGTCAGAAGAAACAATTAGGATATGTGGGGACGACTTCAGGTGGCGGTCCTGGGCCCAGCGCAGCGTCGGGGCCAGAGCAGCGGGGGCGGAGCTACGAGGAGGCCGGGGAGGCAGGCCCGAGTCCAGGATACCATGTAAGTGCGGTGTCCCACAACGGATGGCTCCCACCTAGGAGGAAGAAAGAAGGCTGGAACCTGGTCCCCAGGGAGTTCTGGATGAGTACAGGGATGAAAGGAAGAGAGCTGGAAGATTTAAAGAAATTTAAAGAAGTTTGGTGAAGTTTATTTTTCCTCCCCTTTGTCTTTAAAATAAAGAATAATTCAGATTGATGAAGGACAGAAGGGTGGAGGGAGAGAGAGAAGAGAAAGAAAGTGAAAAACAATAAGCTGCTAAAGGATGCGAAAAGCAGCATCGAAGAAAGGAGGAAACACGGGGTCGCCGCTGAAAGAGAAGACGAATAAAAGTGGTGATAGGATGGCGGAAGCCGAACTGCAAAGTGGGGCCGCACTATTTACGGTGGAGAAGATGACCGAGGTGATGGCGGGGGAGCTGGAAAAACAGTTTGCGAGGCACATGGAGGCCTGGAAAAGGAGACAGCGGCCGCATTGAAGTTACTGGTGGAGGAGGCAATTGCCCCGATAATTGCCCCGTTGAAGGTGGCAGTGGCAAAGGCATTGGCCGAGGTGAGAGAGCAGGGCGAGAAGATGAAAGAAGTGGAGGAAGCCATGTCACGACACAGCGACCAGGTCACCTCGATGGGAGATGAGTTGCAGAGGGCTGTGGAGATCAATAGAGGTCTCCGAGCAAAGCTGGAAGACTTGGAAAACCGCTCGAGGCGGTATAATTTGAGAATTGTGGGCTTGCCCGAAGGGACAGAGAGCCCAAGGCCAAAACAATACTTCGCTAAGAAGTTGGCGGAGCTGATGGGGGAGGGTGAGAGCCCCTCCCAGTACGAGCTAGACCGAGCCCATCGGTCATTAAGGCCCAAGCCCAAAGTGAACGAGCCTCCAAGGGCAGTAATTATCTGCTTCCATAAGTTTTGCATGAAGGAGAAGGTGTTAAACTGGGCGAAGCAGAAGCGGGTGGTGCTATGGGACGGTACTACGGTCCGGATCTACCAGGACTTGACGGTGGAGTTGGCAAAAAGACGAGCGCGTTTGGGCGAGTGAAGGTGACTTTGTACAAGAAGGGGGTACGGTTTGGTATGGTGTACCCAGCGAGGTTGAGGGTAACGTATAACAGCAAAGACTTTTATTTTGAGACAGCGGATGCGGCTGAGGCGTTCGTGAAGGCAGAAGGCTTGGGACAGACATGAAGAGCGGAGCTGGAAGAGAGACTGTGGACTGTGTTTGAACAGCCTGAAAATGTATAAATGTTATAACTTTCTTTTTATGGATTTGTATTGTAATCTACTTCTCTTTGTACTGTTATAGAGTTTAAGTTAATGGTGGGTTGATGGGCGCTCTGTGTTGCGACGGTTAAATGTTATGTTAGTGAATTGTATGGGTTGGATTGTTGGGTTTGGTTTATTTTTCTCTGGGACTGGGTGGAAGGGGAGGATATGTCTTGGCGGGGGGGGGAGCCACCCGCACTAGCTAGCTAAAGTCAGTCAGCTAGTGAACGGAGGTGAGAGGAGAGGAGGGCTGCGGACATTGGAGCCTGGATAGCAGGCGTCAATGGGCCTACGAGGCGAGTGAGAGGGGGGGGGGAGGAAGGGTTGGATGCTGGGGGATGTTGTTTCTGGGGGAAAGGTAGGGGGGGTTTTCGGGAGGGGGGAAGGGGTTCGATGTTAACAATGGACGGGGGGGGGGTCAGGCTTATGGGACTGGGAGGATGCAGTCGGGGAAGGTGGCAGGGCCGGATGGGTTTCTGATGGAATATTATAAAAAATTTCAGGATAAGTTGGCACCCCTGATGGTAGGGATGTTTGAAGAGGCGATAGGGAAGGGAAATCTGCCGCAAACCTTGGGGCAGGCATCGATTTCACTGTTGCTTAAAAAGGATAAGGATCCGACGGAGTGTGGGTCGTATAGGCCCATCTCACTTCTTAATGTGGACGCAAAGATATTGGCAAAGGTACTTGTGGATAGGCTGGAGGGGTGCCTCCCGAAGATGATAGGTGAGGATCAGACAGGGTTCGTGAAAGAGAGGCAGCTGTTTTCGAATATTAGGAGGGTCTTGAACGTCGTTATGGCACCGGCGGAAGGGAAGGAAACAGAGGTGGTGGTGGCACTGGATGCCGAGAAGGCGTTTGATCGGGTGGAATGGGGGTACCTGATGGCAGTGCTGGAATGGTTTGGGATTGGACCAAGATTTGTGAACTGGGTAAAGTTATTATATAAGGAGCCGAAGGCGAGTGTCCGCACGGACAATATCAGTTCGAGATACTTCTCTCTCCACCGTGGGATGAGGCAGGGATGTCCTATGTCCCCCCTGCTGTTTGCGCTTGCGATTGAGCCGTTGGCCATCGCATTAAGAAGCTCGGGAGCATGGAAAGGAATAGTGAAGGGGGGATAGAGCATAGGGTGTCCTTGTATGCAGACGACTTGCTGCTCTATATGTCGGAGCCGAGTGCGTCGATAGGAGGAATATTGGAGTTGCTGCAGGTACTTGGGTCTTTCTCGGGGTACAAGCTGAACTTGGAAAAGAGTGAGTATTTTCTGGTGTCTCAACCGGGGGTGGGGGCAGGGGTGGTGGGGCTGCAATTCCGTAGAGCAGAGACCCACTTTAGGTATTTGGGGGTACAGGTTGCCCGGGAGTGGGGGAGGCTTTGCAGGTACAACATTTCTAGTTTGGTGGGGAGAGTGAAAGCTGACCTGGCGAGGTGGGATGGTCTCCCTCTGTCACTGGCGGGTCGGGTTCAGGCGGTTAAAATGAATGTGTTGCCGCGATTTTTGTTTATTTTTCAATGCCTACCGATTTTCCTGCCAAAGCCTTTTTTCAGGGAGATTGAGGGAAGGATTACCTCGTTTATATGGGGAGGGAAGGTGGCCAGACTGAGGAAGGTGCTGCTACAGAGGTGAAGGCAGGCATGGGGTTTGGGTCTCCCGAACCTGATGTACTACTACTGGGCGGCTAATGTGGAGAAGGTGCGGAGCTGGGTCAGAGGGGTTGATTCCCAGTGGGTCAGAATGGAGGAGAGGTTAGGGGGCTATGTATGTTAAAGATGGCTATGGGTAATCCCTGATTCCTTTTTTTCTTGGTCATTTGTTTATGTTAACATGCGGGCTGATGTCTGGGCATGGTGGGAGGATGGGATCGTTGTTACTGTTATGGGGTTTGAGATATTTGTTGTTGGTTATTGATTGTTGTTGGGTGTAAATTCAGGAGAAAAATTGTGAAAAAGGAGGAGAATAAAAATATTTTTAAAAAAAGGATACAGGTATATGGGGGTCTACAAATTAACCGTGAATCAGGTGGCAAAATTGGACCAATACCCAATATGAAGAATTGAAGATTTATACTCTAAATCAGCAGAAGGTTTAACTTACACTAAACCTGATATAAACCATGCGTAGCAGCAATTAAAATTGGATGAGGCTTCCAGACAATTTGTTACGATAAGTACCAACAGAGGCCTAGACTAGTAATCCCGTCTACCCTTCGGAGTCTCATTGATGTATGCAATATTCCAGCGCAGAATGTAAACTTACTACAGGCCCTCCCCGAGGTGGCTGTCAATCTAGACAATTTATCATAGCAGGAGTGTCCAAGGAGGAGCACCCAGCAAATCACAAAGAAGTTATTAAAGAATTTAAGAAGGCTGGAGTAAGGCTGAAAAGAGAAAAATGTACGTTCCATGCTCACGAAGCACACTTAGGATTTAGGGTAAACGCCAAAGTGCTCAGAAGCACTAGTATTGGCGAGAGCATCAGAAAGAAGTCTTTCAAACTAGCTTTGCAGTCATCCAGTCTCCAGGTTCATTTTGACCCCTTAAAAGAGATTATTCTTACCTGTGCGCCGTCTCCTTATGGAATCAGAGCGGTTTTAGCACACAAGATGAAAGATGGTGCAGAAAGGCCTACCGCCTATGCCTTGAGGACTCTGACCAATGTTGAACAAGCTTACTCGTAAATCAAAAGTGGGACTAACCATAATCCTTGGAGTGAAAAAGTTCCATCAATACGTCTATGGACGACATTTCATTGTAGTTACCGACCACAAACCCCTGTTGGGAGGATAAGACCATTTCCCCATAGCTTCAGCTAAGGTCCAATGCTGGCCTCTATTATTGGTAGCCTACAAATATACATTTCAACACAGGCCAGGCACACATATTTTAAATGCAGACGCTTTAAGCCGCCTTCCCTTACTCTAACAGTTCCTCCTGTTTGTTTTGTTTGTTCCCTGTTTTCTTCTTTTATTTTAGCAACTACTATTTTGATCCATGGTGAGTAATAGACCTGTGGCTTCAATGCAGACTGCATCTTTAAGTCAAGCAAGAAGGATCCGGAAGGCATCAATGATGACTCACTTTGAATGACTTGGCTGGTGGCCAACAAATTGGTCTAAAAAGCTGTGCCCGGCACAGTGACCAGTGGTGATTGGTTCTGACCTGACTGAGATGTTTTTCAGAGACAAGGCTGGTGTTAGTTTCACTTTGATTCTGAAGCCTGGATGAAGGAGTTCCAACTCTCTCTCTAAAAGATCTGGGGCGAAATTCTCCCCTACCTGGCAGGGCGGGGGGTCCTGGCATAGCGGAGTGGCGCCAACCACTCCAGCTTCGGGCCTCCCCAGAGGTGCAAAATTCCCCGCACCTTTAGGGGCTAGGCCCGCGCCGGAGTGGCTCCCGCTCCGCCGACTGGCACCAACGGCCTTTGGCGCCACGCCGCCTGGCGTCGGGGCTGGCCGAAAGGCCTTCATCGGTCGGCGTGTGTCCGCGCATGCGCCGGAGCGTCAGCGGCCGCTGACATCGCCACCGGCGCATGCTCGGTGGAGGGGGTCTCTTCCGCCTCTTCCATGGTGGAGGCCATGGCGGCGGCGGAAGAAAAGGAGTGCCCCCATGGCACAGGCCCGCCTGCCAATCGGTGGGCCCCGATCGTGGGCCAGGCCAATGTGGGGGCACCCCCCGGGGTCCGTCGCCACGCGCCCCCCCCCCCCCAGGACCCCGGGGCCCGCTCGCGCCGCCTGCTCCCGCTGGCACAGAGGTGGTTTAAACCACGTCGGAGGGAGAGACCTGACAGCGGCGGGACTTCGGCCCATCACGGGCCGGAGAATTGCCGTGGGGGGCCCGCAGATCGGCGGGGCGCGATTCCCGCCCCCGCCGATTCCCGGGTGGCGGAGAATTCCGGCCATGGCGGGGGCGGGATTTACGCCGGCCCCGGGCGATTCCCCGACCTTGCGGGGGGTCGGAGAATTCCGCCCTTGATGCATTATCTCTAGAAATTCGGTGTAAGAGCTCTTCTGTCTCTCTTGCAAGTTTGGGCATGGTTCTCCTAGGACTGCAGAGAAGTGAAGTCAAACCAAGCCACAAGCTGGAAACAGGGTTTAACGTAAGACAAAGTGTCTCAAGAAAGAAATAGGCCTGAATGTGAATCTTCGAGCTGAGGGCCTAGTTATTAAAAACGAAAGTGTCTCTATCAAAGAAAGCCTGCTGCCTGTAAGTACCATACTGAAAGAATGACTCTGCCGAGAAGACCATCACCAGCTGCAACCCAGAGGCTTTGAACAACCAACGTGCAGGGAGGAAAGCCTGCTGCAAATAACTCAGCATCAGAAGCAAAGACCTTTAACAGTGAAGTATGATAGCCTTTATCTCACTCTCTCTAAATAGCTATTTGCCTGAATAAAGCATTTATTCATAATCCATTTGGTGGTTGCCATCTTTCAAGATACTACAGTATTAATTCAATTTAAAGAGATGAAGGCAGTTAAAGGAGAGTGTCACATTAGGGGTACCACACTTTCAGAAGTCTTAAAAAGCAACTCATCCTCTTTGCAAACTTTGCCTCGACTGAAATCGTGGGGATTAGGCAATGGCAGGCAAAAAATAGGGGAAAGAGAACCTTAGATGCGAACATGAAATTGTTCAGTTGAGAACACAACCTTGTTTAATTCGTTCTGAAATCAAGTTAGTTCTGCATGAAGTACTTGTGTGGAGGATTATCCTCTGTGCAAGGCCACAGTACAATACCGATAGGTCAGCATTGCAGCATGCCTACAAGGAGATGTAACCATTTTCAGACCAGAGCTTCCCATTCCTATACTTGAATTTGCCAATCCCATGATGTTCAGTAGAGGTCTTATCGTGACAGGTGCCACAGCTCTGTAACTGACTGACTGCTGACCACCCAGAGTGTTAAAAGCAGGTCCTCACAGTCATTGTTAAGTCGGTGTACCAGAGTAGGCGGAAATGTTTTTTTAAAAATTCTAATTAAGGGCCAATTTAGCATGGCCAATCCACCTACCTTGGGTTGTGGGGTGAGACCCACATAGACACGGGGAGAATGTACAAACTCCACACTTACATTGACCTGGGGCCGGGATCGAATCCAAGTCCTCGGCTAGCCACTGTGCCACCGTCGGAGTAGGCAGAAACATTTGTTGGCATCTTGGAAGTCAATACCAACAGACAATGCTGGTCCTTGGTCAGTTTTCTTTCATGTAATATCACCTAAAACATGACTAGATCTGATTGGAATGCCTCTGAAAAACCATCCTATATAGTTGCTGGTTAGGCCTTCACGACACACTCCGGCTGACCATTGCAACCCACGCCGGCTGACCTTCGCGACATAAGCCATGTTTGCTTACCTTTTAATGCGAAAGGGGAGTCTGTTTTGTCCTTATGATCTCATTTGAATCTGGCATACCTTCTTATTTGCATTGCCACAATTGACAAAGCCATACCTTGAGAAATAATTTTTACACTTCTTTGTTCCAAGTTAAGCTTCTTTTTACAGGGCCGTTAACCAGAGGCCGTGGAGCCCAGAACACTACCGCAGTCCTGCCCTGCCCTCTCCTGAGCAGCTCTCTCCAACAGATTTTGTTGTGAGATCCTCTCCAATCAGTAACCTGCTTATTTGAGTCTTTGGCTGGCTCCTACTTTTTAAAAAAACATTAATCTTCACAGTTCACTTGCCTTTCTTGCCAGCAGCTGCAAAATCAAAGCAGCTCAGCTCCCTTCTTTGGCACCAAAAGCACGTACCTGTACGGCACCTCACCTCAATTCTACGTGGAGGGCACGTGATCAACTCTCTGCTGCCGCCTCTGGCCGGAATACTCCACACAGCCTAATCTGTATTTTCATTAAAAAGGCGGTAGTGGCGCATTTCTCCATACAAAAGCCAGTAGCGGCAGTTCAGCACTTCTGCAATCGGCACCACCACGGAAACAGCAGGACCGATTGCTCCGTCTCCCTCCTGACACTCGCCCATGACCCACCTGCAGATTGCGATCCTGAGTTTCAAAAACCCTGGTCTAGGAGCACGTGAAGCTTGATGAAGCTGGGTACAAAGTTGGCCATCAGGACGAGGTCAACATTGGCTATGTCTTTTCCTGCTTTATCTGGGGATGTGTGCAGTGTTCCAGTGGACATAGTCAATCTTCAAATTTCAGATAAAGTGGCTTGATGACTATCATGACACGAGTGGGTATAGGGCAGATCTGCCCCACATACAACAACATCGAGAGCACCTCGTACCTGATGACCATGTTGATGTAATGAAGAGACATGTATTTCTCCTACATGCCCAATTTTTAAAATATAAATTTAGAGTACCCAATTAAGGGGCAATTTAGCGTGGCCAATCCACCTATCCTGCACATCTTCTGGGTTGTGGGGGCGAAACCCACGCAAACACAGGGAGAATGTGCAAACCCCACATGGACAGTGACCCAGAGCCGGGATCGAACCTGGGACCTCGGCGCCGTGAGGCAGCAGGGCTAACCATTGCGCCACCGTGCTGCCCCTACATGCCCAATTTTTATTTTATTTTGAGGCGTCAAACACCTCAAACTTTCCGATTAGTGGCATGCCCACAGCCTGGATGTCGGCCTCCTGTGGCCTAGTCAAGGTGGGCCTGGTCCAGAGGAAATGGAATCTCCTACAGCTCAACTTTACCCTCAGCACCAGTGTAAAGCGACCACTTGGAAGCGATGACTGTAAGAAATGTAATATTTATTATACCTATACTGTAATACACCTCCCACTACCCGAAGGGTGTCCTTGCACCTGGCCCACACTTGGACCGGTGTATTTATGTCCCAGAGGACCCTGGTTTAAGGGGGTAGCTCTGCCCCCCTCATCTAGGTAGTTGGTACTCAGGTGGAGGCCCTAGGGACTCTGAGGTTGCAGATCCTCGGCCTCCTGTAGGGTTATAACACTACTCTGACCCAATCTATTCTCTCAGAAACTAGAAGCATCTGTTAAAACTGCGAGAGGATGACCAACATGCATGATGAAAATGCAGGTACAGAATTGCCAAGTTTATAGTTGGAACAACAAGGTTTGCATCCAGAATTTAACAATAGGTATGTTTCAACCAGCTGAGGTGACAAGCATTTGTTCAGCACCAAGATCCCATGAAGTCATTATTTCATTTGGATTTTATTTCATTCATTTATTGTCATGTAAACCAAGTTACAGTGAAAAGTATTGTTCTGCTTACAATCCTGGCAGATCGCTCCATACATAGAACATGCTATAATAATTATGGAACATACTATAATAATGGTTATAAAAGATATAGGAAAGGGCAGCACGGTGGCGCAGTGGGTTAGCCCTGCAGCCTCACAGCGCTGAGGTCCCAGGTTTGATCCCGGCTCTGGGTCACTGTCTGTGTGGAGTTTGCACATTCTCCCCGTGTCTGCGTGGGTTTCACCCCCACAACCCAAAAGATGTGCAGGCTAGGTGGATTGGCCACGCTAAAATTGCCCCGTAATTGGAAAATGAATTAGGTACTCTAAATTTTAAAAAAAAAGATATAGGAAGGGTCATTGTCCGTGTGGAGTTTGCACATTCTCCCTGTGTCTGCATGTGTCTCACCCCCACAACCCAAAGATGTGCAGGGTAGGTGGATTGGGCACACTAAATTGCCCCTTAATGGAAAAAAAATGAATTGGGTACGCTAAATTTAAAAAATATATATATAAGAAAAAGATCTATAGGGGAGAGCTCACAGAGAGTCATCCAGCTCCAGCGCTATCTTGGAAAATAACATTAAAAAAAATTAAAATGCAGCTGCAGCCTGTTGTTTTTTGTTGTGCCCAATGTCAGTCAGGAAGAAGAAGAGCTGGTCCAATTCCCTTGCATACAAAGGTGCAACGGTGAGGCATGCCCAACGACAAATCATATCCATTCCAGCTCCTCAACCACTGTGCAGTCCTACTAAGGGCAGCACGGTAGCACAGTGGTTAGCACTGTTGCTTCTCAGCTCCAGGGTCCCAGGTTCGATTCCCGGCTTGGGTACTGTCCCTGTGTGGAGTCTGCATGTTCTCCCAGTGTCTGCGTGGGTTTCCTCCGGGCGCTCTGGTTTCCTCCCACAAGTCCCGAAAGACGTGCTCTTAGGTAATTTGGACATTCTGAATTCTCCCTCTACCTGAACAGGTGCCGGAATGTGGCGACTAGGGGCTTTTCACAGTAACTTCATTGCAGTGTTAATGTAAGCCTACTTGTGACAATAAAGGTTATTACTACATTGAGGATAAGATCCCAAATGCAACTAGGAACAACGTCCAAGAATGATAACGCCATAGATCACTATGTGCAATTAAAGAAACCTACCAATAAGGTTACCATTAAAAGATCTGGGTGTACCAACAGATTACTTTTTTTTTTAAATTTAGAGTACCTAATTCATGTTTTCCAATTAAGGGGCAATTTAGCGTGGCCAATCCACCGACCCTGCACATTTTTGGGTTGTGGGGGGCGAAACCCACCCAAACACGGGGAGAATGTGCAAACTCCACATGGACAGTGACTCAGAGCCGGGATCGAACCTGGGACCTTGGCGCCGTGAGGCCCCAGTGCTAACCCACTGCGCCACCGTGCTGCCCCCAGCAGATTACTTATACGCTTTAGAGATTCACTAGTCCTATACATTCATGTAATGGTAAATAAACATGAACATGTATCCTTTGGAAGGGTGGAGAATATCTTCAAAAATGTAAGGAGAGTGTTGTAACATGCCTTTACGGGATTTCAGCATAACATCATTAGACAGGAAGTATGTCATGCAATCCAGTTTCAGTTTCGTTTTGGAGCAGAGAATACTCAGACAGTTCTAATGTCTTTAGTCTTTATGCCTCTGTATAAATGTTCTCATGCGCCTCGTGTCAATAAATGAACCACAACATGTTTAACAAAACCCTTATGAGTGATTGGTGCTTGAGAATCATTACAACACACATGACAATTATGTGGCATATTTTGTTGTTTTATTATATATCATGAGTTGGAAAAAATGAGATTTGCTTAACTGTTACTCTTCATTCATTGTCATGAATAAAGCAGCTTGTATCCTGTATCATCACACTAAAATGTGAATTAGTTGATCTTATGGAGGATTGCAGAAGGTAGCATGTATGAGCAAAATTACACTATCCAGTTCATATTGGAATGAGTTTCATTGTCGTGCCTCAAGTTATCATATGACTAGATATTGTGTAATAAAGAGAAATGCTCATAAGGAATGTGGTACCTGCTTACAGGAGGGATCAGTGACGCTGAACTCAAGAAAATATCTAGAAACCCATAACATGTCCCATGAAAGCAACACAGAATCTTAAAGCAAGCAAAAGCTCAGATAAAAATGCTTTATTTCATTATAGTTCTGATTCCACCACCATTATCTCCGGCACAACTATCTGAAGTGGGGTACAAATACACAGGCACATTTTCATAAAGTGTGAAGAATTAAATGGAACACACTGCAGAAGACAGCAGAATACAAGCACATATTTCAGCTATTTATCAATATTGCCACCATTGTTTCAACAGGAACTGTTGCTGGCATCAGAGCAAAAGGAGTGAAGCATGTTCAGGTCGGGCTAATGATATATTTAATCTTGTAATGATAACTTTAAAACTGCAGCAATTGTATTGGTGTTGGGTTGTTTTGAAGGATGGGTATGTGAGAGTGCCATCAGACATACCAGTTTTCATTAGCGTAGAAAATTCATGTAGCTTAAATTGATGGCAATTAGATTTTCCCAAACCTACTATTTATTCCATTCCTATCTAAAAAAAACATGGTTGCCATAGGTTAAACTTCAATTGCACTGTATTGTTGCTGGATTTGGAAAATAATTAGTACCAACTCTGGGTAGGATTTTCAGATGACGGATCTGCAGGGCTCTTAAAACTTGCAGAGACTGTGCTTAGTTGGATGAATCTGCCCCTCAATCAATTAACTGAAAAACTGGTTCAACTACCAACTTCTATGGTTGCAGGACTATAATTTGAATAGATGAATCTGTTAAACTACTGGGCAACTTCCACGGATTTTTCAGTTGTTAGTCAAGTCCCTAATATGCAGAACGTTCTCTCCTCCCAAACAATTTATTTGTTACAGAACCACTGGGGAAGGCGGGTGGCGCAGTGGTACTGTCACTGGACTGGTAATCCAGAGACTCAGGCTAATGCCACCACAGCAGATGGTGAAATTTGAATTCAATAAAAATTTGGAATGAATAAAGTCGACTGATGACCCTGAAGTCATTGTCAATTATCATAAAAACTAATTGGGTTCAGGGAAGGAAATCTGTTGCCTTTACCTGGTCTGGCCTACAGGGCTCCAGAACCACAGCAATGCCTGAATGCCTTCTAAAATAGCTGTGCAAACCACTCAGTTCAGTTCAAGAGAAATTAGGTGTGGGCAATACATGCTCGCCCAGCCAGTGGTGCCTACATCGCCTGAACGAATATTTTTTTAAAACTACCAGAAGCAGAAAAGGGTACAAAACAATGGCAAAACAGATTTTTGGTAAAAGGAAAAACGACTTCTATAAAGTTGTGTTAAATAAATTTTTAAACACCGGGGGCGGGATTCTCCCAGTCCTGGGCCGGGTCAGAGAATCTCCGCGACCGGGCCACCCCACCCCGACCCTGGCATGCGATTCTCCGCAGAGCGGAGAATCGGCGCCATTGGTGCCGCTGTGGTTGGCGGGGCGGCAGTTGCGGGCCACTCTACGCAGCCCCCCCCTGCGATTCTCCAGCCCAGATGGGCCAAGCAGCCGTGGAAAAAAAAACAAGTCCCGCCGGCGCCGTTCTAACCTGCTCTGAGCCAGCTGGACCTCGGCGTTGAAGAGTCGGGTGGCGGCCTGTGGGGGTCCGACCCCGGGGCCCCCTGATGTGGCCTGGCCTCGATCGGGGCCCACCGATCGGCGGGCTGGCCTCTCTAGCTGGGGGCCTCCTTTCCTACGCGCCAGCCCCTGTATCCCTGTTGCGCGGGGCCAGCACGTTGAAGAAGGCTACTGCACATCCGCGGATCCCACGGCGCAGTTTGCGCTGGGATCAGTAGCTGGGGCAGCGCAAACTGCTCCAGCGCCGTGCTGGCCCCTGTAGGGGCCAGAATTAGTCCTGACAGCGACCTGTTCACACCATCGTAAAAAGTGACGGCGTTTACGATGGCGTGGACACTCTGATTAGAGAATCCCGTCCTACATTCCCAATTTAAAAAAATCTATTCACAGTATGTGGGCATTGCTGACAAGGCTACTAATTGCCCTTAAAACGCTGGCGGTGAGCTGCATTTTTAAACTGCTGCTGTCCACATGGTGTAGGTACACCCATAGTACTAGAAGGAAGGGAGGCAAGATTTTGACCCTGCAATGGCGAAGGAGCCACTATGTAGTGATTTGGATTTGGAAGGGTACTTGCAGGTGCTGGCATTTGCATGCACCTGTTGCCTTTTTCCTTCTTGGTGGTAAAGGTCATGGGTTTGGAAGGTGCTAACGAAGGGAATTTGGCGAGTTGCTGCAGTGCATCTGATAGATGGCACACACTGCTGCCATTGTGTGTTGGTGGTTGTGATGATACGATCTGCATACTCGTCTGCCATTGGGCCAGAACGTCGGCTTACCATTGGCCCTGGTCGGTCATGTGCCTCTCGACCGATTGGCCGAGAGGCTGAGTTAACCACGCCTCTATCAACGAGGTATAAATGCTCAGAAGCCTGACGATCGTTCCTTTCCACTGTAGACGATCGCCAGGCTGTGTTCTAGTTAATTAAAGCCTGACATTGGTAAATCACTCGCCTCGCGTGCAATCGATGGTGCATCAATGGTGGAAGGAGTGAAGGCTTAAGATGATAGATGGAGTGTTTATCAAGCAAACTGCTTTGTCTTGGGTGGTGTCAAGTTTCTTACGTGTTATTATGCATATCAGAGCTTCAAACAAGCATATAAACAAATTGACAAGAGGCATTTTCATTAATTTGATTAAACAATCATGCAAATTAGGAACAAGATAAAAAGGCAGTTAATCCCAGTCATATAGATCTATATAAAGACTGACTATCCAGCTTTTTCAAGCCTTACAATAGAACTGTTTGAGTGACAAACAGTAACACAAGAGTCAACCATCATAAATTAATGATTCTGTTGACACAATTGCAACTCAATATTTAGGTTAATCAAACTGAAAATCTACAAATATGGATATAAACAACCATGATTCATCAGTACATGCCAAACAATTCTTAAAAATTAACAATTTGCAAAGAGTCTTTAAATAAGTATCAATCTTAAAATCTTTACAGTGCCAAAGGGGATCATTTGGCCCATCGAGTCTGCACCACCTCTCTGAAATAGCACCCTACCTAGGCTCATTCCCAAACCTATCCCCATAACACCATCTAGCATGTACATCCCTGGACACCAAGGGGCAATTTTATCATGGCCAATCCACCAAATCTGCACATCTTTGGACTGAGAGAGGAAACCAGAGCACCCAGAGGAAACCCACTCAGACACGGGGAGAATAATGTATCTAACAAATTATTCAGAACAACAAATCGACAATTGTACTTAAATTCAACTCAGATATTTCACTGTAGAAAAAGATATGGATTCTGATTCCTAAAAGTTCACAAGTAACATGCAAGAGGCTAATATTGCATTACACACTGTACATAGCATGTTACATCACAGAAACAGGCCATGGTCTACACTGGTGTCCTTTTCCATATAAGCCAGCTAGTCTGATCATACAGTTGCATTTGCTCCACAGTACGCCATATACTTTCAATTTTGTTCCTTCTGAGAGAACACAATTAATTCCTTTTAAGAAAATTTGCACTTTATAGACCAAACAGTTGTGGCAGAGAATTCCACATTCTATCCACCCACCATGTAAAAATATATTTCCTCCCCCCACTTTAAGTATTTTGCGACTATCTTAAATTTGTGCTCCCTCAAAACCATATTATTGGAAACAACGTATTCCATTTATTTTATTCTAATCCTTCTTAATCTTGAAGACCTCTATCAGGTCATCTGTTAACTGTTTCAGTTCTAGAGAAAATAAATCCCAAGTTCTATACTGTCTCTTTGTAAGTGACAGTTGAAAACTTGGGATTTTTTCTTCATGCCTTTAACATCCTAATAAATCTACCACAACCTGTATTTATACACTTTGCTTTAGTGTCATAAAACATCCCAGGGGGCTTCACAGAAGTATTATAGAACAGAAAATAACACCAGACTAGGTGGTATTATGACAGGTGATCCAGGGCTTGGTGAAAGTTTTTAAGGAACGTCTTAAAGATGGAAAGCCTGGCAGGTAATCACCAAGATTTCAGGAGAGAATTCCAAAATTTAAGGCAACTAAAGTCATAGCACCGTTAGTAGGCCAATCAACATCACGGCTACTCAAGCGGGCAAACCTTGGGGAGGTTGTCAAGTTGGAAGATATTACAGAGATAGGAAAGGGCAAGGCCATGGATATATTTGAAAACAAAGATGAGGGGCGCGATTCTCCGCAAATGCGGAGAGTCGTAAAGGCTGCCGTGAAACTGGCCGTGTTTCACGGCAGCCTCCGCGCCCCCTCCCGGGACCCGAATCTCCCCCCCGGGCGGGGTTAGCAGCGCGGCCCCGTGAAGCACGGCATAGCGACCATCGCTAAGTCCGCGCGCCAAGCGTCACGGCGGCTGACACGCCGATGATGTCGTCCGCGCATGCGCGGGTATCGGACCCGCTGCCCGCGATCGGTGCCCACCGATCGCAGGCCCATGCTACCCTTGGCACGGCCGGGTGGTGCAGCCGTGCCAATCGGTGCCATGGTTGTTCGGGACGGCACTTTGCGGCCGTTTTCACGAACGGTGAGAGCAGGTGTGATTGCGTTCGTGAAAACGGCCGTAAAGGCCTGGGAACTCGGCCCATCAGCCTGGGGAGAATTGCTGTTCGCCGTAAAAAACAGCGAGCAGCGATTTGTGTCGTGGAGCGGCCGGGGGGGGGGGGGGGGGGGGGGGGGGGAGATAGCGGGAGGGCGGGAAAAATGTCGGGAAGGCCCTCCCGCTATTCTCCGACCCGTCATGGGCAGCGGAGAATCGCGCCCGAGAACTTTAAAAGTGAGGCATTGCTTAAATGGGAGTCACTGTAGGTAGGCAAGCACAGTGGTGACGGGGTGAATGGGAAACGCGCATTAGGACGGCTGGGAGAGCTTTGGATGCTTTTAATCATTTAAAGTTTCTCACTAAAGTCATGCTTTTTCTTGCTCAATAAAACTCCAGATGTTTCCATGTCGCTGAAATGGCCTGCAAATAAGGAAGTAAAAGGGTGGGATTTTTGGCCGGACCCGTTTTATGGTGAAGCGCCCCTGCCGGCAGTGGGATCCACCTTCCCGGCAGCCAGCCAATGGGGTTTCCCTTTGTGGACACCCCCACGCCGTCGGGAAATCCGTGGGCATGAGTGCACTGCCGGCCAAGCGGAGGATCCTGCCGACTGAGAATCCCGCCCGAGATATTTTACTTCTGTAACTTTTCACTGTCTGTAATTGAGTCCAATGAAAACATGCATATATTTCAATACAAGGGTAGATATTATCAGCTGAAGATAGCACTGATTTTAAACAGCAAAATTAAATGATTAAAGATGCAGATGAACTTGTCCAAGGTTCTTTTTCAATTCAAGGATAATCTTTTTACACCATGCCATGTGACGTTAGTTTTCATTATCAAACCAGAATAATTCCCTTTTACTTTTTCCAGAGTTTGCTCCCAACAGTAGATATCAACCTTTCAAGTCTGTCTTTCACTGTGGCCTTTACTGTCACAGGATATCCTCCTGTCAAAATACAAATAGGTAAAGGCTAAGGCATGGAAAAAGTATGACAAACTGTCAGCAGCAATAATTCCCATGAATTTAACATATTAGTATTTTATTGACATTTGTTGCCATTTTAGCATCTGCTAAACGTCGGAGAAATTGTATCTTAGAGAGGGGAAATATAGCATATAATATGCTAAGATATTGTGATTATAGATATACGCTAAGCAGATAATATTAGAATTACATATACAAGTACTGATAATGGTTACCATGAAATTACTGAGTTATCATAAAAACCTATCTGGTTTACAAATGCCATTTAGGGAATTAAATTTGCTGTCCTTGTCTAGATTAGCCTGCATGTGATGCCAGACCCACAACAACACGCTTAACTCTTAACTGTATACTGAAATAGCTCAGCCAGTAACTCAGTTCTACTCAACTGCTGGAACAGAACACAATGCGGATACAATTATGGATTGCTGAGGCTCCCCACCACATTTGGGAAGCAAAGTAGCACAGTGGATAGCACTGTGGCTTCACAGCGCCAGGGTCCCAGGTTCGATTCCCTGCTGGGTCACTGTCTGTGTGGAGTCTGCATGTTCTCCCCGCGTCTGCGTGGGTTTCCTCCGGGTGCTCCGGTTTTCTCTCACAGTCCAAAGACGGGCAGGTTAGGTGGATTGGCCATGCTAAATGGCCCTTAGTGTCCAAAAAGGTTAGGAGGGGTTATTGGGTTACAGGGATAGGATGGAAGTGAGGGCTTAAGTGGGTCGGTGCAGACTCGATGGGCCGAATGGCCTCCTTCTGCATTGTATGTTCTATGTTATTCTCAAGGTCAACTGCCCCCTCTCTGGATGCAGAATGCCGGAATAAAAGCCCCCGCTCCCACCCAGCCAAGCCACAGAGAGGCTTGAACTGGTAAACTGAACAGTGTACCAGTTTGTCTCCCCATGTGGCGGACAGCTCATCCTGCCACTGCGAGGAGAAAGAGGCCCTTTTTAAAAAAAATGTTTTTATTCCAAATTTTTCAATAACTTTTACAAAACACTACAAAAAAGAAAATAATGCAAAGCATTATATCAACTGAAACCACTTAACCCTCTATCCAGCTAAAAATTTAACAAAACAAAACAAAATGGGGCATCCGCCCCTAACAAATAACATAAAAACAACCCCCCCCCCCCCCCCCCCCCCCCAGGGTGCTGCTGCTGCTGACCTCCACCTATCGTTCCGTGAGAAAGTCAAGGAATGGTTGCCACCACCTGGAGAACCTCTGCAGAGACCCTTGCAAGGCAAACTTTATCTTCTCCAACCTGAGAAACCTCACCATGTCACTGACCAAAGCCTCCACGCTTGGGGGATTCGCGTCCCTCCACATTAACAAGAGCCTTCTCCGGGCTACCAAGGAGGCAAAGGCCAGAACTCCGGCCTCTTTCAACTCTTGCACTCCCGGATCGTCCGATACCCCAAATATCGCTATCCCCCAGCTCGGTTTTACCCGAGTATCCAAGTCCTTGGACATTGCCTTTGCAAAGCCCTTCCAAAATTCCATAAGTGCCGGGCATGTCCAGAACATATGGACATGGTTTGCTGGGCTCCCTGAGCACCTCACACACCTGTCCTCTACCCCAAAAAACTTACTCTTCTCACCCGTCATATGCGCCCGATGCACCACTTTAAACTGAATCAGGCTAAGCCTGCCACAAGATGAGGAGGAATTGACCCTGCCCAGGGTGCCAGCCCACAGGCCCTCATCCAGCTCCTCGCCCAGCTCCTCCTCCCACTTGCCCTTCCCTGTTTTTCACATCCAGGCCTGAGTGGAAAACCTGCCCCACCCATCCCTTCCTCAGCCTAGTTTGATCCGCGATCTTCAGGTGTGTTTCCTGTAGCTTGGCAACGTCTGCCTTCAGCCCCTTCAAGTGCGAAAACACCCGGGCCCTCTTGACTGGCCCATACAAGCCTCTCACATTCCACGTGATCAGCTGGACCGGGGTCCTACCCACTGCCTGCAACCCCCCCCCCCCGCCCGCTTCAGGTACCGCCCCCACCATTTCGCGGGAAAGAGCCACGCTCCCTGCCTGGGCCGACCCCGCCCCCGTGTCGCAGTTCATTTCAACTGCAACGTCACCCCAGTCCCCGAGGGACCCGGGCTACGGGCCCACCAAGTCCCAAGAAAACGCGGGGGAAAAGCCCCACCCAAACAATCATTGCCCCTCTCCCTCACCAACATCCCACATAACATACTGCAAACCATTAATTCAAGTCCAGCTTTTCATTTTTGATGAAAGTCCACGCCTCATCCGGCGTATCAAAATAGTGGTGTCGGTCCTGGTATGTGACCCACAGTCTCGCCGGCTGTAACAGCCCGAACTTCACCCCCTTCCCGTGGAGGATCACCTTAGCCCGGTTGAATCCTGCCCGCTTCCTGGCTAGCTCTGCATTCTAGTCCTGATAAATACGGATCTCGGTATTCTCCCACCTGCTGCTCCGCTCCTTCTTCGCCCATCGCAGGACACACTCCCTGTCGGTGAAACGGTGAAACCAGCACCATCGCCCTCGGCGGTTCGTTCGCCCTCGGCCTCCTTGCCAGGACTCTGTGCGCTCCATCCAGCTCCAGGGGCCTCCGCCATTTTTTGTGAAGCGCCTCGTGCGCTTCCACTCTAACCGCCAGGCCCAGAATCTCGTCCTCGTTGTCAGAGGCCTTCTGCTGCACCTCCTTGATCGGTGTCCCCTGCATCTTCTGGGTCTCCACCAACCTTTCAATCGACGCCTTCATAAGGGCCAACATCTCTGCCTTCAAGTCAGCAGAGCAGCTTTTTTAAATCTCCTGCTGCTCCCGAGACCACTGGGCCTACGCTGCCTGGTCCCCGCCTGCCGCCATCTTGTTTTTTCACACCCGTTCTCCTCTCTGCTCCAAAGCCACTTCTCTGACCGCTCTGCTCCTGGTCCACTCCATACAGTGCTGGAGGACCCTCACTGCTACCTTCCCACACCGGAAATCGTCGAACAAATGCCGCTGAGGCTCCTTAAAAGGGCCCGAAAGTCAGTTATCGGCGGGAGCTGCTGACCGTCCGACCTACCCAGGCATAGCCGCAACCGGAAGTCCCAGAAAGAGGCCCTTAAATGACCACATAAGTAGCTCAATCAAATTCTGGGCAGGAGGGCAATCATCCATTTGTAAAATGCAGTGTCTGCAGGAATACGATGGCATGCCACCCCCACCTTCCCTTGCTATTTTACCCTACCGCCATTTCTCAGCCTGTCCCTTATGCCCTGTAAGGTCAACCCATGAAAGCAGACAACAGATGGATAAGAGCGTACAAGAATTGTTCCCTTATTATACGGCCACATTGAAAATAGTGGACACATATCTCCATTATTTTTATTTTTTTCCTTTGTGGCCTTCAATCTCACACACACCAATATCTGTCGAGCCTCCACCTCCTGCTACTGTACAGCTGAAGTGCCGGTTTTGGAGGAGCTCTTTTCAATTTTCCTGCTGCTAAACGTGCAGTTTCCGCAGCCTAGTACTTTGTCTAAAGCCCTCATAAACCTCCAGGGCCTGCTGACTATCGGAAGATTAGACACAAACATCAGCTGACAGGCTGCACGGTGGCACAGTGGTTAACATTACTGCCTTAAGGTGCTGAGGACCAGGGTTCGATCCCAGCCCCGGGTCACTGTCCGTGTGGTGTTTGCATATTCTCCCTGTGTCTGCATGGGTCTCACCCCACAACCCAAAGATGTGCAGGGTCGGTGGATTGGCCACGCTAAATTGCCCCTTAATTGGAAAAAAAAGGAATTGGGTACTTTAAATAAAATTTTTAAAAATATCAGCTGACACCAAAACCAAACTTAAGTTCATAATCCAATGCACCTACGTTACAATGTCTTCCTCAGCCCATTTCCCCAGATATATAAAAAGGTTTGTTCTGGATTCTGATGACAAACCTGGAAACCCATTTCTCATTCAAATTGACTTTTTCATTCAAATCATTGATGAGAGGAAAATATCGCTGTCATAATATCCACTCCTGTATATAATGAGGTGCAGACAGGCAGTGATTGACACATAGGATGACCAGTAAGCACACAGCACAGTGCAGCCAATCACCAGACAGGACACTACCACTATAAAGCCAGGGGGCACTAGGTTTCCCGCTCTCTGGACCCAGCTACTGAGACAGTCGGAGTCCACGAGCTAGTCAGTGCAAACACCATGCGGTAGCTAGTAAGTCTGGTCAGGCTAGTACCAGGTCTCCAGTCAGTTCAGTATAGTGTTGACCCACAGCTGAGCATGTATATTAGTTATATTGTTGAATAAAATTGTGTTGGATCTTCTCCAGTGTTAGAGGTCTGTCTCTCGTCACACTGCATCAAGTGCATCCACGTTGAACCAACCTGCCTAACATATCAATCCCCAATAGTTTCCATTTATGTAACATTGTTATTTCCCTTGCTCACATTACACAACATCTTGCAATTATATAGTACCTCGAAAGTAGCATGATTTTCTAAGACTTTAAAAGAACACCAAAAAGCAGCAACACATAGCCATTGTAACTGAGATCAGCACGGTAACCAAATGGGGCAGGGCATGTAACTATAATATATTATATATATATGTGTATACATACACACACACACAAACATTAAAAATGTGTATATATATATATTTTTTTCTCTGTACTCTCAGCCAAGTCTTAGTAATTTGACAAAGGCCAGGAACTCTTGGTGTGGAATATGACAGTGTGAGAATGACCTGTTGCAACGGCATAATCTTTTTAGCAAGTGATGAGATTGAGGATAATAACAGTCTGGCACCAATTATTAATTATTTTGACCAATTAATTAATGTTCCTGATACAGGAGTAGACCGTACAACCCCCTCAACCTGTTGCACCATTCCTGTAGATCATGACTGAGCCACACCTCAATCCCATTTACTTGTCTTTGCTCCATATCCCTCAATACCTGATCTAATAAAAGTCTTATCACTCTCAGCCTCAAAAATCTCAATTGACCCAGCATTCACAGTCTTTTGTGGGAGTGAGTTCCAGATTTCCACTACCATGTGTGTGAAAAAATGCTTCCTGATTTCACTCTTAACTCTAATTTTAAGATTGTTCCCCTTTGTTCTGGATTCCCCCACCAGACGAAAGAGATTCTCGTCCTCTGTCCACCCCACTGAATCCATTTGATTCTCACAAAGGTGGAATGAGTTGTCTTGATGTTCTTTCAAGTGGGTTGATGTAATTTTGAACACCTCGATGAGATAGATCCTCAACCTTCTAATCTCAAGCGAATACAAACCAAATTTATGCAACCTGTTTTGAATATTATAAATCTGAGCTGTAGCCTCTCCAACAATAATGCATCTTTCCTGAGGCACAGCGTCCAAAACTGAACTCCAGATGGGGGTATGACGAAGGCTTCTGAGAGCAAAGATGCAACATACTGTGGGTCAAACGTTGTAAAGACAAAGACAATTGATCGAGGAAAGATCGATTGGCATTGCTACAAGTTGAATTCACATAGTTGTTCTATGCAGAACAGAGGAATATTATCCTTTTTGTTTAGCCTGTTGCTGGCCCTCCAGCTTGCCCTCTTGGAGCTGATGGTCACATGTACATTCCTTGCCCCATTATTTAATTAGCGCCGTCTTCAGATTCTGAGGGAAAGTGACAAGAAGAAGTTCTGAATTTACAGTGGCACAAAGGCATCACTGGAAATTTTATCCTGATATATATAAATAATGAAAAGGTACACAAATAAATAAATATATTTTGACAGACCTTTAGATATTTTTAAGAATGACATGGCATATATCAGAGTCCTAATTCAGAAATTCATTTACTTCAAGACATGTTTTTTCAGCTATATGATACTTTTTTTACTGTTCGACATACTTTCATAGTCAAAAGGTTATCTACACAAAACATATAGTCGGTGATTAATCCGGTATGGTGATACAATTAACTTACCATTTATTCTTTCAATTCACAGAGATATTTATATCAGGACCTTTTTGCAGGTACAGGTATTCAGACTAGAGGAAGAAAATAATGTGCAAAATGTTAAATTGAATTTTTAGCCACTATTTCAGCTGTTTAGAACTGCTGAAGTAATTCATACAGAATATTAATTCCTTTGTTACAGTAGAGTGTTTTTTCCATTTATTCTTCTGCTGTTCTGATGGCACTGACCTACCTATGAATCTGTGCTCCAGTGTACCAAGGGCTCACTAGAATCTTTCTGAATTTACAATCCCCCAAGTGCACATCTGAGTTATGGGGTGGAATCTTATAATACTTTTTCAAGGTGTCAGGCTCAGACTGAAAGCTGGCGTGTAGCTCACCAGTTGCACAGACCAGTTTTCTCTCCAGATCTGGAGCCTCTTTAAAGCAAAAAAGATGACTGGGTGGGTTTCTACCATCATTCTGTGTGGCGGGGCCTGATAGAGCTAGAACTTGGCAGGAGCGCCTCGATCAGAACAGAAGTGTTCATACCTTTGCACCCTGAAGGAATTCCCTCCATTGATTCATGTTTTTAAAAGCTGTTGCGAACGTTGCCGACTTATGATTATTTAGTAAGGGGGGGATCATGTGGTAGGGAGGCCCGTTAATAATATTGACAATAATTATAATTTATTTAAATGAGGTTTCTGCCCTTTGAGTGCATGAACTTTGTGCCGTCGCTGGCGACAGGTGAGAAAAATCGGGAAAAATGCAATCTCTCCGGAGAGAATCACTTTTCCAGATTCCCTCTGGATTTTCTACCCGTGTCGTTGTTCTCTCTGACGGTGATCGCAGGCTGAAAATCGGCCCTATAGTTAGGCTCTGTAATGATGAGGGGGCCATAACCAAGCCTAATCCTGCCCTTTCTTGGACAATTTCAGATGGGATCAGGGATAACAATTTGGAGTTGCAGCATTTTTATATTTTTCCCTCAGCCACTCAGGGACACTATATGATGGAATTTATTGCCTTCTGGAGACAGGCTTGCAGGCAGGAATCTTCGTAATATGGTGGCGGGAGGGGAGTCGACATCTATCATGATGAAATGCTTCGAGAGGTTGGTCATGAGACACATCAAATCCATACTCCCAAAACGCCTTGATCCACTGCAATTCATATACTAACATAACTGGTCCACAGCAGAAGCTATCTCCTGGCCCTACACTCATCTCCGGAGCATCTTGACACAAGGACTCCTACGACAGACTCCTATTTATTGACTACAGCTCCGCCTTCAACATCATAATCCCAGCCAAGCTCATATCAAAACTTCAAAACCTAGGAAGTAGCTCCTCTCTCTGCAACTGGACCCTAGACTTCCTGACGCATAGACCACAATCAGTAAGGATAAACAACTACACCTCCTCCACGATAGTCCTCAATGCCGGGGCCCCGCAAGGCTGTGTACTTCGCCCCCCCCCCCCCATTATACTCCCTATACACACACGGCTGTGTGGCAAAATTTGGCTTCAACTCCATCGACAAGTTTGCTGATGACACAACCATAGTGGGTCGGATCTTGAACAACAGTGAGTCAGAGTACTGGAGCGAGATAGAGAACTTAGTAGCATGGTGTAACGATAGCAATCTCTCCCTCAATGTCGCAAAACTAAGGAGCTGGTCAATGACTTCAGAAAGTGAAATAATGTACACACCCCTGTCTGCATCAATGGCGCAGAGGTGGAGATGGTTGGCAGCTTCAAATTCTGAGGCATGCACATCACAATAATCTGTCCTGGTCCACCTACGTTGACACTACACCAAGAAAACACAAGAGCCCATATACATCCTCAGGAAAATAAGGAGATGTGGCAATTTTTACAGATGTGCCATCTTATCTGGCTCATCACAGCCTGGTATGGCAACTGCTTGGTCCAAGACCGTAAGAAACCACACAGAGTTGCGAACACAGCCCAGTCCATCATGTGAACCTGCCTCCATCCATTGGCTCTGTCTACACCTCCCGCTGCCTTGGGAAAGCGGGAAGCATAATCAAAGACCCCTCCTACCCGGGTTATGTTCTCTTCCAACCGGGCTCCTTCTTTGCCCATCGCAGGACACATTTCTAGTCAGTAAAGCTCTGACTCATAATTTACCATAGAAATCCTTGAAGACCTCATTGATCATTTCCGAGCTCAGGACCGTGTTACCCCCACCGTCCCTAATTCCGCCAATTTCCCTGGCCGCCTCTCTCTTCCGTAGTTGGTACACCAGCATCCTACTTGCCTTCTCCCCATACTCGTACACCGCTCCTTGTAACTTCCTCAACTGAGCCTCTGCTTTTCCTATGATAAGCAAGTCAAATTCTACCTGCAGGCTCCGGTGCTCCTTTAGCAGCCCTCCTCAGGGGACTCCGCATACCTCCTGTCCATCCTGAGTATCTCCCCCACCAACCTCTACCTCTCCATCCTATCCCTCTTCTCCCTGTGGGCCCTGACTGAAATTAGCTCCCCCCTGATATCCGCCTTCAGCGTCTCCCAGACCACACTCACTGAAACCTCCCCTGTATCATTGGTCGCCACATATTTTTGGATACTCCTCCAAATCCGCCCACAGACCTCCTCATCCGCCAATAGTCCTACGTCCAGTCTCCACAGAGGGCGTTGGCCTCTCTCCGCCCCCAGCCTCAACTGCACCCAGTGCGCAGGATGGTCCGAGACCGCAATGGCCGAGTACTCTACCCCCTCCACTCTCGGGATTAGCGCCCTGCTCACCAAGATAAAATCGATCCGCGAGTACACTTTGTGGACGTGGGAGAAGAAAGAAAACTCCTTCGGCCTTGGCCGAGCGAATCTCCACTTGTCCACTCCCCCCATCTGGTCCATGAACCCCCTCAGGACCTTGGCCGCTGCCGGCCTCTTACCCGATCTAGACCTAGACCGATCCAGTGCAGGGTCCAGGACCGTGTTAAAGTACCCCCCATTAACAGGCCGCATGACTCCAGGTCCGGGATTTTACTCATCATTCACTTCATAAAATCTGCATCGTCCCAATTCGGGGCATACATGTTCACTAGCACCACCCGGGCTCCCTGCAGTTTGCCACTCACCATATCTACCCCCTTTATCCTCCACAATACCCCCTGCCTCAAATGCCACCCGTTTGCTCACCAAGATTGCGACCCCCCCGGTCTTCGCATCCAGCCCCGAGTGAAAGACCTGCCCCACCCATCCCTTCCTCAGCCTAGTTTGATCCGCGACCTTCAGATGCATTTCTTGTAGCATGGCTATGTCTGCCTTTAACCCCCTTAAATGCGAGAACACATGGGCCCTCTTGACCGGCCCACTCAGGCTCCTCACATTCCACGATCAGCCTGGTCGGAGGGTTGATTAACCCCCCCTCCGCCGACTAACCATCCCCTTTTTTAGGCCAGCCACGTGCCCGCGCCTCCTGCACACCCCAGCCCCCCAACCGGAGGCTCCCCGTCCCGACTCCCCCTTTAACTCCCAAAGTTGCTTCCCCTACAGCCAGCAAAGCAGCATCCCAGCCCTCCCCCCCCCCACCCCCTCGATCCCCCTCTCCCAAGTCAATTATCCGCTTAACCCCACTCCCCCCCCCCCCCCCCCCATTGCTCTCCCGTAAGTCAGCTGACTCATGCTGACCAGGCCGCTCCCACCTGTACCTCCAATCCCACTGTTGGCTCCCTCTACGGGCCTCCGACCTCCCCCCACCCAACCAAATGAGGGAGAGAGAACACCCCCCTTATTCCTGTGTGTCAAGAAAGAAAAGCTCAAACAAACAAACAAACTTCGGGTGCTGTCCCCGACGATGAGCAACTCCCCCCACCCCGCAAACTGCTCTGGCTGTCCGGTCCATCCCCACTGCCTGTGACGCAGCTCTATACAAACAGCAAACAGACCCAGAACCTCAAGGACCCAGAACAAAGGGGTAAAAATAGAAAACACAGGGGAAAACCAACATAACACCGCCTCCTCCAGCCCCCACCGCCCCACCGGGGTGCCCCAACAACATACAGCTGTCCATTAATTCAAGTCCAGCTTCTCGTTCTTAATAAAAATCCACGCCTCATCCGGAGTATCGAAGTAATGGTGCCGGTCTTTGTACGTGACCCACAGCTTCGCCTGTTGTAACAGCCCGAACTTCACCCCTTTGCCGTGGAGGACCGCCTTGGCCCGGTTGAATCCCGCACGCCTCTTAGCCAGCTCTTCACCCCAGTCCTGGTAGATATGGATCTCACAGTTCCCCCACTTACTGCTTCGCTCCTTCTTTGCCCATCGCAGGACACATTCCTTGTCGTTAAGCGGTGGAACCTTGCCACCATAGCTCTCGGTGGCTCGTTCGCTTAGTCTTCCTTGCCAGGACTCTGTGCACCTCGTCCAGCTCCAGGGGCCGCGGGAAGGTCCCCGCGCCCATCAGCGTCCCCAGCATAGTGGCCACAAACGCACTCGCATCCGACCCCTCCGCGCCTTCATGGAGACCCAAAATTTGCAGATTCTGCCTCCTCGACCTGTTTTCAAGGTCTTCCAGCTTCTCCTGCCATCTTTTGTGCAGGGCCTCGTGAGCCTCCACTCTAACCGCCAGGCCCAAAATCTCGTCCTCACTGTCAGAGGCCTTTTTCTGCACCTCCTTAATCACTGTCCCCTGCATCCTCTGGGTCTCCACCAATCTTTCAATAGAAGCTTTCATAGGGGCCAGCATCTCCGCTTTTAACTCAGTGAAGCAGCTTCGAAGAAACTCCTGCTGCTCCCGTGACCACTGGGCCCACGCTGCCTGATCTGCGCCGGCCGCCATCTTGCCTTTTTGCACCCGTTCTCCTCTCTTCTCCAAAGCAGCTTTTTTGATGGCTCCACTCCTGGTCCACTCCATACAGCGCTCGGTGACCCTCACTGTTTCCTTCCCACACCGGGAATCGTCGTCCAAGTGCCGCTGGAGCTCCGTACAAGGGCCCAAAAGTCCGTTGTCGGTGGTAGCTGCCGACCGCGTGACCCACCCGGGCATAGCCGCAACCGGAAGTCTGGGGGGACCCTCCTTAATGGTCGCTACATGGCCAATAGCAACGTTGAAGCAATGTTTTCCCTGTGGTTCAGTTGTTTGAGGACTCTAATGGATGTCTGAGCTCTCAGCCAAGCCTCATTGTGCATTCTTGGATGAAAGCCCAGATAATGAGCCCCAGCGTAAACATTGCTCGATTGACAGCTCTGGCTCTCTGATCTATGCTGTCAACTGCACACTGTTTATTTACAGAAGATAAAGTTTGCAATTTCTGCTATCAAAACTTTAACTGGTGTATACGGTTGACATTTTTATAGGCCTCGAGTAAAAAGGGCTTTTTTAAATGGAAACGTTAAGTTATCAATGAGTGTTTTTGATAAAGGTTTTTTTTACACATCATGGGGGGGATTTCTCCACTACCTGCCGCTAATAGCAGGGTTCCCGATGTGGCAGAGTTCCCATGTGAGGGAAATAAATGGGATCGTTAGTGATGCCCCGGTCCCCCCACAACAGCGATATCGAGGTTCACACCCTGAGCCAGCGGGAGTACACAAATGAATCAAAATTACCATTTGCATCCTATTAAGGAACTGGACACCGGATTCTCCACTCCTCTGTGATGCTCCAGCCCTCTGGGCCGGGATTCACATGGGCGTGGAATGGCGCAAGTATTTGACAGCACGGCCCTGACGCAGTAGACTTCACAGTGGGCCAAGGGGGTAAGTATTTAAGGTAGGTGCCCCCAAGTCCATTGGAGGGCACCTCCCCCCACAATGCAAATCCTGCCCCCATCAGACCCTCCCATCAGTGACCCCCCATCAGGGACCCCCATGCATCATAGAACTCCCATATCAGAGACACCTGTAACAGAGAACCCACCATGTCAGAGAACTACCCCATATCAGAAGAAAACCTATATCAGAGAAAACCCCATATCAGAGAATGCCAGCATGTCAGGGAACCCCCATAAATGAGAACCCCCATATCTGAGAACTCTGCCCCAATAATAGAGACCCTCTCACCCCATCAGTCACCACTGTCTGGAAGCTAAAGAACAATCTAGGCAGAAACAGGGGAACAAATTGTTGCTTTTTCACTCACCCGTCCCTTACACCTGCTGCCTCAGACCGGTGTCTAAAAAGCAGCAGCTGTGCAGCTGTTACTTCATAGAAAGCCAAAGTGACATCACAAGTCTTTAAACCCCCTCAGATCCTTTGATCTGCAAGGCTTCTATTTACATCAAAGATAAATAGCTTTTAGTCGGCTGTAATTGACAGCTTCCAGACAGCCAGATGTCTGGATTGTTTATTTTCATTTCTCTTGACCCGCTTGGATGCATTTCAAGTAGCCTGCTTTAAACCTAACCGTAATGTTTATAAACGCCTATGATTTAAGTGTTTTCACTTCCTATTTTTCTCAGCAGAAAGCACTTAACTCATTTTGATGTGGTTAGGAGCTGTCAATCATAGACCCCCACGCCCCCAATGAAAATCCTGTCTTTGCAGGCATTTTCTCCCAAGCCGGGAATTTTCCCAGTTCCTGCTTTCGCCTGAAGGATGAAACTCCAGCCCATGATTCATGACCAGGTGAAGGCAGACTCAAAGGCACGACATGTGCAGCATTGAACAGAAAATTTCTGCAATTCGGCATGTAAGTGGGAGGCAACAATACGCCCGACAACTTTAGGGAATAAAGGAAGATTTGGGCCGTATTCTAACCAAAATAAAACAAAATGCTATTTTGGGCATGATTCGTGGGGCTGATCTCGACGCTTGTCGCAGGTACGACCCCGCTATCGACCTCACTCTGCCTGGTTTCCGTGTCCTTTTCCCACCGAGGCCACACTTCCTACACTGAGGAGCTCTGATAAGTGGATTGGGGCACCATTTTCGGGCCCCTCACACCCCACCACCTAAGGCAGGGCACCCCCCAGGTCCAATCCCCAGCACGGGCACAATGCAACTTGGCAGTGTCCCTGCCAGCCTTGCAGTGCCACCTGGGTATCCAGACAGTGCGACCTGGTCACCCAGATGTCACGGCCAGGGTGCCCAGGTGGCATTGCCAGGGTGCCATCCTAACAGTGCCAAGGTCTCTGGGTGGCACCAGCAGTGCCAGGGTGCCACCCTGCCAGAAGGTTGACCACCCCAATCGCGTGGGAGACCCCCCTCCCAGTACTGGTCCGCCTGGCCCCATTTATGGGGACCAGAATGGAACAGCGTCCGGCAGGGGTCACCTTGTGAGGCCGGGTGGCTGTTTGATCTAGCGAAGGCACATTCTAAGACAACTTCACTATGCAAGACTGGATCCTGCCTATTGTGTAACGGCTGTCAGGAAACCCAGAGGAGGCCTCTCCCAGGATCTACCAGCCACATCGTGACCCCATTCAGGTGCAACATAGCCAATAGATCCCGCCCAACAAGAGGGACCATGTATGGAGAGAATGCATGAGTTAATGAACTAATGAGGGTTGACGACTGGAAAAGGAACCATTAACAATGTCAGGTCACATGGGATCTCGGAATTATAGTTGAAAGATGAGGAGCAGACTAATGAAATGAAATTCGCTTATTGTCACAAGTAGGCTTCAAATGAAGTTACTGTGAAAAGCCCCTAGTCGCCACATTCCGACGCCTGTTCGGGGAGGCTGGCACGGGAATTGAACCGTGCTGCTGGCCTTCCTTGGCCTGCTTTCAAAGCTAGCGATTTAGCCCTGTGCTAAAGAAGATCAAGCGAGCAGTGGCTTATGGAAAATGGGGAAAAATAAAGAGAAAAACTGGAAAGTGATGAGGGGCTTTGACTGGAATGGTGGAAAGATTGGGATGAGCCTTTGGATGAAGGGAAGAGAAAAGAGAAAAAGCAGAGTGAGTTGCATAGCAGGTCTTGGTGTTAGTGATAAAACTTCCATGCACGCTTTGTATTTCACATTGAAAGCTGTGGTGTGAGCAGGTGTTTAGTTTTACATTATAAGATTACAGGGTTGTTGTTGCAGTTCAGGGTGTAGAATAATAAGGGACTTGGCAAAATTGGAGAAAGGTATGTGGGACCAGATTTAAAACAATTTTGTAACTTCAAAGGTACATATTGCTCCGTTCGCTGCAGAAACAGACTAGGCTTGGTGATTAAGGACATACTCTTTTTTAAAAATAAAAAATAAAAATGGGATACAGAAATTAAATCAAAAATACAGGGGGCAATTCTCCCAAAAGGTTTCCAACTGTGTTCTCCGACGGGAAACAAGGTGCGATTCCAGAGCACAATCCTCCCACAGTTAAAAATATTTTAGAGCCGGGGGGGGATTCTCTCCATGGGACCCTAGGAAGCCAGCAAGACTGGATCCTCAGGGATCTCAGAATAATCCCTATAGCAACCTCCCCTACCATCCCCCAATCGCTGGCAACGCCCCCGTCCAATTGCTGGCAAGGTCACCCTGAAATGCCCCCCTCTTTCAAACCCATTAATCCTTCAGGCCCGCCTCAGCAGTGCCAACCTGTCAGTGTCCCTTTTCAGGGCTACAGAGGGAAGACATGGTCCCGTTCACAGGAAAGACCCCTGACCATTCCCCTCCGACCCAGCCATCCCCCCCCCCCACCCGTCCCCCCGTCCCCCTCCACCGACCACCACCTCCCCTGAAGAACCCCCCTCAGCTCCATGGAGGTAAGTGTCGAGAGAGTACTCACCCCCTTGCTAAATGGCGCTTGCAGGACTTCCAGCTAGCGGGGGGGGGGGGGGGGGGGGGGGGGGGAGAGAGAGAGAGAGAGAGAGAGAGAGAGAGAGAGAGAGAGAGAGAGAGAGAGAGAGAGAGAGGAGAGAGAGAGAGGAGAGAGAGAGAGAGAGAGAACTGGTTTGACACCCAGCAAGAATCCCGTTTTGGGCTCACACCCAATTCAAGGGGCCAGCGGGAAACCAAGCTCGGGCTGACAGCCCCGAAGTATCGCCCCCACTATACCTTCACTGAAAAGCTGTCAACTAATTCTTCAGTTGTACTTCCTGAGCTATGATTAAATTACATAAATTAAACCTACAATTATAATATGAATCATATCCATAAATGAATTGTATTTATTTGGCACATTTTCACAGTATCATAGAATTGTTACAGCACAGGAGGCAGCTATTCGGTCTAGCCTGTCTGTGCCAGCTCTCAGGCAGAAGATGCAAAAGTCTGAGGACACGCACTAACAGATTCACAAGCAGCTTCTTCTCCGCTGCTACCAGACTCTTGAATGGCCCTCATATGGACTGAACTGATCTCTCCACGCATCTTCTCTACTGTGTAGCACGGCACTCCGTATGCTTCACCCGATGGCTATGTCTATGTATTTACATTGTGTATCTATCGTATGTCCTATGTGTTTCATGTATGATACGATCTGATTGGACTGTACACAGGACAATACTTTACACTGTACCTCGCTAGACGAGACATTAAATCTAAATCTGAATGAACAATACACCTTGTGCGGCTTTATCCCCATAATCCCGCACATTCTTCCTTTTCAGATAATAATCCAGTTCCCTCTTAATGTTTCGGTTCAATCTGTCTCAATCACACTCTCAGACACGGTAGTCCTGGTTTTGCTAAATTGTTGTGCGACAAAGTTTCATGTCTCCATTGCCTCTTTTGCCAATTACCTTAAATTTGTTACATTTTCAAGGATCCCTTTGCAAATTTGTTCTTTACACTATCACATAAAATATTTTCTTCTCGAAAACAGAAAAATACAGAATAGTTTATATGATTTGGTCTAAATTATCTTAATTTTGAAAGTCACCTCAGCCACATAGAGAGCTTGGATGTTATCTACTGCTGTCTGTTTTGGCTGTTATCTAAACAAGTAGACTGGCTGCTATCTGGACTTGACCAGGTTGACAATTCCATATGTGTTCAAACATTGTCTGTTGAGCGTGCATGTGACTGAACTCAGAACATCAGTTTGCACACGTATCTGTGTGCGAGTGGACTGGCTGCTGTCTAACTCTGCATCCAACTGGCCCATCTGCTGTCTGCACTTTATTCAGCTGGCTGGTGACTCTGTCCGGCTGTCTATTTATTGGATGTGTGTGACTCAGTCAAGTGTGTTTGACAGGCTGAATACAACTGGGTTGGTTCTGTTTTTGATTGGATAGACTTGCATCTTTCAGATTGGACTGGCTGCAAGTGACTGTTGATTGCATGTAGCTGTACTGATAAATTGTGACTTGGCTGGCTGAAGCCTGCCTGCATGTGATTGAGTTGGCTGCAAACTGAATGTAACCAAACCGTCTGTGTGAAAGTGAGCTCCCTGGCCGTTCTTTGCACTCCATTGATTTGTAGCCCCTTTTGATGAAGCCAAAGCTATTAATTTTAAGGATATGTTGGGAGGTATATTTATGGTCAAACAGAGTGAGACAGATTGAAACCTACACATGAAGCTGTGTTTATTTTCTTTTCGAGAGGTATTAAATAGAGTTCATTGAGAAAAGAGAGTGAGCCTTGACAAGAATGACTGAGGTTATGCTATAAAACTTTCTAATACGGGGTATACTATTTCCCAGTAACTGGCTGCGAAAAAAAAATCTGGCATCAGTGATTGTCAAACACAATGAGCAGCAGCACTTTAGTCAGAGCTCAATTGTGGAATTGAGCTGACTGTCTGACATGCATTCAATCTAGGATTTAAGAGATCATCTCTGTTGAGAGCTTAATTTTTCTCACTTAAAATGTTAAAAAATATAACTACCTAATTGGATATAAATAAAAAATATCAATGGTTATTTTGCATTTGTTCTATTTCCTGAACTTCTGGATGTGTTGTGTGTTTAATCCAGATTTTAATCCTGTCTGCCCGAGGTGGGTGGCTAGTTTAAATAGCCAGAAGGGATGGTGGCGTGGCAGTTTTGCAGTGCATTCTCCCTTGTTCCCCAGCAGGTTGAAAGTTGCTGGCCCCAGGCAGACGGGGGGCCTATCAAAATAGAAAGCTCTCTCTCAATGGTATTATCTGCACTGCGATGCAATATTAACGTTTGGGATTTGGAGACTCAAAACTCTGTGATTAATGTTGGCAGCCATCAGTAGGTCAGCAGAGGCCCAGGTAATTGTGTTTTAACATTTTTAAAAAACTCCTCGTGGAGCAGGAGTGATCTAAGGAAACCTTGTTCCTCCTCTTCCCTGTACATTCCCTTCTCTTTTCTCCTGTGTCTAAGATTGTCATTCAGGGCACAGTAAAGAGATTTTAACTTGTGAATTTACGATAAAATTTTCACCTTCAAAAATAGGTAAGCTTCCTATTTATGTTCTGAAGTAGTGTGGGGTAATTTATATCTAATATTTACCTCTACAAATGATTCAGGTGTTGGCACAGATGTTTTGCAAGTTGTTATTCTTGCTGGGCTTTTAGGCGGAGAGGGTATTTGACACGATACTGTGGTACAAGATGCTCTTAAATGGTCACATTTGTACTAGAGTTAATATGTTGTCAGTTCAGAAAGCAGCACGTGGCTGAACTGTGCTCCGACCAACAGAATAGAATTATTATTTAAATCAAGTTTTAAGCCAGTGCTTGGTACTACTTGGAAGTAATACTAAAATACAACTGTTGAAAGGAAATCATCACTCAATGTAATCACCAGCTGTTTACAGAATGAAGGGAATTAAACTGCCACTAGATGGCTGCAAAGATCTCAAGTTTCACTTGTGTAACATTTCTGTATTAAGAAAAGACAAAATGGAAAGAAAGATACTCACATCTTCACTCTCGTTGCTTGAAATCGATTTGTCAGTCTTTTCTTCCAGTACTTTGTTCTCTTTCTCAGGCATTGCATCATCGAGCCAGCTTAGGTCATGTCTGGAGAAGATGCATTCCATTGCCTTCCGTATCCCCACTAAAGCTAGGAGCTATCACCAAACAAACACCAACATTGTAATTTTAAAAAATTCTAATCAAACTAACAAACAACACTCTCAATTAAATAAGCAAATGACAGATGCATTTAGTTAACATATTGCTCTGCAAAAGAATATATTGCACAAATAATTTTGGCCCATGACAATATTAAAAAGGTATATATTTATACAATTTATTTAGATTTTAACCCTTGAAATCATCAAAAGAGAAACACTGGAAAAGTTCTGTGAAAGTAATTTAGGGCCTGGACTGCTGTGAAGCTTAAATATTTAATTAGAGGCCAATATCTTTAATTCATTTACTCCAAAACGACACGAGACAACGCAGGCTTTTTGCTATCCAAGATTTACGAAATGTTTCATATTGGGAATAATTTAATAAAAAAATTTAGAATACTCAATTCTTTTTTTCCATTTAAGGGGCAATTTAGCGTGGCCAATTCACCTACACTGCACAACGTTTTGGATTGTGGGTGTAAGATCCACGCAAACTCCTCACGGACAGTGACCCAGGGCTGGGACCGAACCCGTGGTCCTCAGCACCATAAGGCAGCACTGCTAACCACTGCACCACCATGCTGCCTGGCCATATTGGGAACAATTAAGTACCAGGACTGATTTCATTTTGTTATTATCTTCGACTTTCTTTAATTTTCCCAGCTCCAGGTTTCCCCAGGGCATGAATCACACGTAGGTTGAAAGAGTGAGGAACTGAAGTGTTATCAAACCTCTGCCAATGGCATACTGGAGTCAATTTTAATTTTGCTAAAGGCCTGACTTTAGGTGCGGGCAGACATGACAGACAGGAAAATAGGATTGAAATCAGTTCCACTTGATCGTCACTCAGTTTTACGTCCAACTCCATGCTCTGATCATATCTGGAGCAAGTGATGGAAGAAGTTCCCATCTGAAATAAGGAGGAATTCCATGATTATATTCAAATGAGGCTAAAATGTTGCTAAAGAATAGCAGTTTCCATTGAACACTTCCCCAGATCAGGCCTGGTTCTTTTGGCTGCGGTGGAAGACAACAGTAAGTTCAGCAGGGTTGTGACATTGAGTGATTCACAGGGAATGAGGGAAAAGAGTGAAGGTGGATGAGGATCACCCTCCTCGTAAAGACTGTCCATGGCTTGGAGTTGTGGGGCCCAGAACTCGTGAGTTCTTACCTGAAAGGAAGGATATTAAGTCAAGACAAAGAAATCTAAAAGGGGGTTGGTGTAAAATCCTGTACTGGATTCACTGTTAAAAGTGGAGTGGAAGCTTTATTTGAATGTGTCATTTGTAAAACCTGGACTGGACTTTAGAATGAAAACCACCAAGGGAAAGCATCATCATGAGAGAAGAATTTAGGGTAGCATAGTGGGGCAGTGGGTACACTGCAGTCTCACGCCGTTGAGGTCCCAGGTTCGATCCCGGCTCTGTGTCACTGCCCATGTGGAGTCTGCACATTCTCCCCGTGCTTGTCTGGGTTTCTCCCCCACAACACAAAGATGTGCAAGGTAGGTGGATTGGACACGCTAAAATTGCCCCTTAATTGGAAAAAAAGAATTGGGTACTCTAAATTTATTATTTTTTTTAAATTAGAGAAGAATTTAAAGCGTGTTTTGGGAGTAGAGTTTTGAAACTCTTATGTGATAATCATCTGGGGGCATTCTGAGGTGAAAATCACAGATATTAACTTGGGTTCAGAGTGGAGTGTGTAATTGACCAGTCATCTTGTGTGCTTAGAATCATAGAATTTACAGTGCAGAAGGAGGTCAGTCAGCCCATCGAGTCTGGACCGGCTCTTGGAAAGAGCACCCTACTTAAGCCCACTCCTCCACCCTATCCCCGTAACCCAGTAACCCCACCTAACCTTTTTGGACACTAAGGGCAATTTAGCATGGCCAATCCACCTAACCTGCACATCTTTGGACTGTGCGAGGAAACCGGAGTACCTGGAGGAAACCCACGCACACACGGGGAGAACGTGATGACTCCGCACGGACAGTGATCCAAGGCGGGAAATGAACGTGGGACCCTGGAGCTGTGAAACAACTCTGCTAACCACTGTGCTACCATGCTTAAAAGGGACTTTTTTGTGTTTATGAGAACATTGTAATTTAAGATGTACTTTGTAATCCATGTTAATGTTTAAATTAGTATGCATTTGTTAAGTTAAGGGGAGGAGTAAAGGAGTATTGTATAATAATCCAACTTTTCATTGTTGTTAAACCTAATTAGCGGTCCTATAACTGTTCCACCACATATTATTAAAAAAAATAAAAGTTATGTTCTTTTGAACCGGGGTTCTATTCTGGAATCCTCTGGTCCAGTTATAACATCAACTGGGATCGTAACAGAATTGAAAAGTAAGGCCAGGTCTGAGTAGGTATAACATCAAAGAGAGAGTGAAAAAAAAATCGCTGTATAGTCATTCCAAAATGCTAAAATCATGGTTGAAGATGGGTTCCCCCTTTGGGCTGCCCTGTGAAGCACCTTGGGTTGTTTTACTATGTTAAATGTGACATATAAATGCAAGTTTTTGTCCTTAAAAAATAAATTTCCCTAACTATTTAGGAACCATAAAACTAAGCTGCATAAACAGCAGTTTCCGATAAATTGGTTCGATGTGATTCACATATAGGGCGGGACTACCGAACACTCCGCCACGTGGTTTTCGGCGGAGGATACGATCCGCCAGCGGGATCTACCAGTCCTGCCAATGTTAATGGGATTTCTCATTGACTACACCCCGCTGGGAAATCCGTGCGCCAGCGTGGGACCGGAATTTCCCGTCGGCGTGAGCAGCTGGTAAGTCCCACCCATTCTTCTGATTCAAGTAATCTTGACTTTTATCACATATGTAGTGACTAATATAATCAAACAAATTAGATTAAACTCCTTGTGTTTGCATAATAAAGGGAAATCTTTTCCACAAATTGAGTGACTGCTAAATTTTCAGAAGAGGAAGACTAAATATGGCACTGGAATTTTATGACAACTCAGAACTTCTCCGTTGTTGCAAAACTGGTGGAAAAAGCTAAGAATTAGAAATCCCGCCCCTGTACATGTTCATGGAGACAGGAATGGGCCTGGGCTGGCATTTGCACATGTGCATTTAGAGGAGGCAGCTATCCATATAAATTGTGTATAACATTGGTGACAACAGTTGTGTAAAGCACGACTTGAGCAGGTTAGACCTGATAGGAACAGGCCTGAACTTTATGAAGTTCTTTGGAGAAGTGAAGTACCCTTTTGGATTGATAGCATACCTCTTTGTGGAAGGTCAATCCTTTGGAAGTGTTAAAAGTAGACAGGAACATACATAAAAGTGCAAAAAACGCAACAACTGTCAAGCTCATTGGAATTGTAAAAAGTGTCAAAATGGACCACCAAAGGCAACTGAAGCTGTCAAGGCATTTATAACACTTGCCCATTAAATCTTTGAAAAAATGTCTGGACTGTTTTAAAAATAATTGATTGGTAAGCCTGAGGGATACCATTACTCGATTAGTACTGCATGACTGATTTTACAACTTTCCATTGTCACAGTAGACTGTCTTCCATTTCATTGTTCAATTGACAACTCCAAGTAGTTATGGACTGAAGTGGCACTATGAAATCTTTTAGAAAGGATTAATCACTTGAATGAAATGTTTGTTTTTATAAGGATGTAGTTGAAGGAATATAAATGTAGTGAATTTGTTTTTTTATGAATGTGAGTGTGTTTTTGAAATAAAGTTGGCACAGGTACTTAGAACTTAATTTTATTAAATTCCAGCATGAGATCTGTCATGGTGGATACTGGGTGAGTTGGCATGGAATTTGATGACATTTTCCTTGCACAGAAAAGGTGGTACTGCCCTCAGCATGGATGCTCTCAGCACAATTCCAAGCATTGCTCCAGAACCAGCTGCACCACTAGCCACAATGTTCCAGTACAGTTACAACTCTGACACAAAACCAACAATGTGGAAAATTGCCCAGCTATGCCCTGTCCACAAAAAACAGTGCAAATCCAATCAGGCCAATTAATGCCCCATCAGTCTACTCTCAGTCATCAACAAAGTGTTGCAGGTATCATCAACAGTGCTGTCAAGCAGCAATAACCTACTCATTATGCTCAATTTGGGTTCCATCAGGACCACTCAGTGATTCTGAGAAATTGACTGCCTTTGACATCCAGGCAGCATTTGATCGAGTATGGCATTAAGGAATCCTAGTAAAATCAAATTGGGGGGAAACTCCCCAGTATCTGGAGTCACACCTAGTACATAGGAAGATGGTTGTGTTTGTTGAAAGCCAATCATCTCAATCCCAGCACATCATTCAGTACTTCCTCAGGATAGTGTCCTAAGGCCAAACCATTTTTGGCTACTTGACTCACTGCCTGACTCTCCAAGGCCTGTTCACTATCTATAAGGTGCAATTAAGGTGTGGGATGGAATACTCTGCACTTATCAGGATGAGTGCAGCACCAACAAACACTTGAGAAGTTCAACACTATCCAGGACAAAAAAAACCCACTTGATTGGCAGCCCCATCTTTCACTTCAGCAACCGACGCACAGCGGCAGCCATGTGTACTATACAAGATGCATCGATTCAACTCCCCACAGTTCCTACGACAGCACCTTCCAAACTCAAGACTTCTACTGCCTCGATGAACAATTGCAGCAGGTGCACGGGAACATCGCTTCCCACAGCTTCCCTCCAAGTCATACTTCATACTGACTTGTGGGGTCAAAGCCCTTGAACTCCTAACTTAAAAGTCCTATATAAAATGAAAACACAAAGATTGCAGCAGTTCAAGAAGGTCGTTCACCACCACCTTCTCAAGAGCAATGAGGGATAGTCAATAAATGCTGACCTTGCCAGCAAGGTCACATCCCATGAATTAATAAAACGGCTTGTATTGCCAAGACCTAGATGATCATCTGTTTGCTCTCTCGACTAGGACAGGTACCTATTATGAACAGGATAGAGAAAAAATAGAAAATAATTACCTTTTAAATAGAAAGAATCAATAACTTTTAAAATTATCCCACGTCTGAAGTTAAAATACCATTCCTGGTTCCATTGGCTAATTTCACAGACATCAAGACAGAAATCTGGTCACTGCATGTTTAGGTTGAAAACATCTGTAAACCACAAAGTAGAAACTTACCATAACTGGAAATATGATTGCAGCAGCTGTTGATTTCAAAACCCACAGTAGAACCAGACACAAGACCTGAAGTAATGTGAAAAGGTGGATACGGCGCAATGGAACATGACGCAAGTAGATTAAGTCAGGCTGGTGCTTAGCAGGGGTAAACAACAACTTCAGCCTGTCCATGAACTATCAAAAAAAGAGAGATGCAGAAAGTTTTGTTATTATTGCCGTGCCTTTTTCCCTCATCTCATTCATTCAAGTTTATTTGTTGTTACTTTTTTTTTTGTTGCACTGTCAGCATTGCACTTGTTATCTCTTACAATCTTGTTCTTCCTCCCATTATTCTACCAGCTTTGGACCCAACTTCATTTCAAAATTCATACATTTCAATTGTCACTTACCAGTGAAACTTTTACTCTGCTTTGTCAACACAACTTAGGTTGTTATGAATGAATGTTTTTATCTTTAATATTGAAACTTTTCTTCATCAAGGCAACAGAATTCCTTCATCAATCAGTGTTCTTGACAATGTCAGTCAATCATGTATAGTCCTCTCAAATATAAAAATAAATCTCATGACAATACACCTGACAATATTAGAGTAACAGTGGTCCAGGTGTTCTGTGGGACAGTAACTCTATAACTGATCCAGGATTACTTCTTCAGTTCACCTCCACTGCTAGCTCTGTTGAAGTCTATGGGAGATCACCTGAATTAAATGCTGGTGACAGGAATCACATCAATACAGTGGACCTTGGGTGCTTGCCTTCTGACAAAAGGATTCTGTAAAACATGGCCTTAATGTCCACCTTGGAAGAGAGTTCAATAATCGTAATGTTTTCCTGAAAAATGGCACGCTAAAAGGAAGTGCGCTAAGCAAAAATAATTTTGTCCTAAGAAAACATGCAATAAGGGTAGGCTTTGTTCCAACCCCAGAGCATTGCCCACAGCCTACCTCCCTGCTTATTGCAACTGCACCAGACACGGCAAGTATTACCTCAAAAAACCTAAAACAGGAGATCCTCGTAAATGCATTTTTAAAACAGAGAACTGGCTGAGCCAACAAAACAAAAGGTTTCGATCTGCAATTTTACCCCCCCATCCAACATAAAGATGAGCCTGACAGCAGTGTTAAGAGATAAATTGAAACCAGAATATGCCACACATTAAGAGTTGCGTCCCAACCTAGTGAAATGTGCCTGTAGCCTCCCTGCCTCCCCTAAACTACAGGTTTTGAGTGAAGCAGCAGCGGGGTTACCTTTGCAGTGTCTCCTGCTGCTGGAGAAATCCAGAAACAATTCCAGCTTCCACTGCAAAGGGGAAAAAAAAACAGCAGCTTCACTTTCAGCTAAACTCTTTGATTGCAAATTGGAAACTGCAAGGTTTACTCAATGTGTGTCTCAACATAATCTCCAGTGCACTGTATTTTACACAATTTCAAGTAGTTATGAAAGCTGGGCAGTAAAAGGAATTATGTAAGGTGGATGAGTTTTGAAAGTGAAAGGTGTGCTTCTGAATGCCAAAACTTGCCAAATGCACAGAACCAAAAATTGAGGTTTTGGCCAACGGTGCTATTTGAGGATGTTTTCTTAGATTAAAGTCGCTCTAAAACAAAATGGGTTATCGGAAAGCACTGTAAATGCGTCATATCTGTACGCTGCCCCATTGTATCACATGTACCATTTCCAAGATACACTCTGGCAAACCCGAAAGGATCCTCCTACAGCACCTTCCAAAATCACAACTTCTACCACCTAGAAGGACAAGGGTGCAGATGCATGGGGAACACATGATCCCCTAAAGTTAAACCTAATAATGCGACCATCAATTCACTCAAAGACACGAGTAGAAGTAAACCGAGGTTTTAATCAGCTTAGAACAGTGCCTGCCTGCGACTGGTACAATACTGTGATCCGCCTACAGGTCAACTGCTCTTTATACTTCCTTTCAAGGGGAGGGGCCATAGGCAGAGCCCATACATGCCCCAACATATCCCCCTGTGGGTGAAGCCGCACAATGGCCCATAGGTGGAGCCCACAAGGTCAACAACATAACATAGCTGTAACACAATGGCAGAACATGATACTAATACACTGGTGAATTACTAGTACTATACATTCACCACACCTAAGTGTGCTGGTAGGGCCATGGATTGCTAGCAAGGTCAGCATTTATTAACCATCCCTTATTGCTCTTGAGAAGGTGGTGGTGAACCACCTTCTTGAACTGCTGCATTCTTTGTGTTTTCATTTTAGTACAGTGCTTTTAAGTTAGGAGTTCAAGAGCTTTGACCCCACAACAGTGAAGTCAGGATGAAATTAGACTTGGAGGGAACCTGCGGGAAGTGATGTTCCCATGCACCTGATGTAAATACTGCCATATAAATACTGTGGCTACAAGAGCAGATCAGAGGCTGGGAATTCTATGGGAATAACTCACCACCTGATTCGCCAAGGCACAAGTCAGGAGAGTGATGGAACAGTCTCCACTTATCTGATTTAATACAGTTCCAACAGCACTCTCGAAGCTCAACACCATCCAACACAAAGCAGCCTACTTGGTTGGCACCCCAACCACCATGTTAATATAGTCACTCCCTCCACCATTGATGGATAGTAGCAGCAGCGTGTACCATCTACAAAGGGTCCTCCAACAGCACCTTCCAAACTCGTGACTACACCTAGAAGGACAAGGGTAAGCAGATGCATGGGAACATCGCTACCTAAAGGTTTCCCAACAAGCCACACACCATCCTAACTTGGAACTATGTTGCTATTGTTTCACTGCTGCTGAGCAATTCAAGCGCGGTGGCTTCCCACCACCTTCTCAAGGGTGATTAGGAATGGGCAACAAGTGCTAGCCCAGCCAGCAATGCTCATAACCCGTGAAAGAATCAAAATTATTTGAAAAGAAACATGCAAGCCCTGTCAGTGACTTCGTCTTTGCATACTCAATTCTCTGTATCTGATCTGGCAACCTCTCTGAAGTGTCATCATTCGTCATATGTTCCATGCACCCACTGAGCTGATCATGTGATGCCATCATTGTACTATTTTGACAGGGCATCAACATGAGCTGAGGTTATGGGAGAGATTTCCAGCAACACTAAACCAGCCAAAAGAGCTGTTATTTGGCCTTAAAGCTGCATTTCAGATTTTAACTAATGCCATGATAGCGAGGTATTAGGAACTTGGGTCCAGAAATGGGGTCCAAGATGTAGCAGGAAATTTAGGGTTAAACAGGCTGAATACAAAAATACTGTTAGCCTGGATTCAAAGGGTTACGCCTGGCTGAGTCACATGGTACCATTCAGAATTAAGCTGATTAGGAATGCCTACTTGAGATCCATTGTCATTCGGGAAAACCTTGTTTTAAAGCCATTATAGGGCCGGATTACCTTCCATTTGTTTGTCAATTGAAGGATAGGTGGCATATGAATGGCATAGCTTTGGTCTTTTATGCAAACGGGAGTGGGCCATCAAGCGCACGTTATAATTGAGTTTCAGTCTGGACATCCCAGAGGAGGATCTTTGTTTGAAGGACTGGGCAGAGCTTAAAAGGGCGAGAGAGAGAATCTTTGGAACGGACAGAGAAGGATCTGAGCAGCCATGAAACAGGTTACAAAATTTGTTCCTGAGAGAAGGATATAAGCAACCATCGAAGAGGTCATGAAAACAAGAGGGCTTTGGAAAAAGGTTCTGAATAAATGTCTCAAACAGAAGAAAGATTGTTTCCAAAATGAAAGTGCTCATAGAATTTACAGAGCAGAAGGAGACCATTCGGCCCATCGAGTCTGCACTGGCCCTCGGAAAGAGCACCCCACTTAAGACCACGCCTCCACCCTATTCCCGTAACCCGAACCTATCCTTTTGGACACTAAGTGGAAATTTAGTATGGCCAATCCACCTAACTAGCACATATTTGGGCTGTGGGAGGAAACTGGAGCACCTGGAGGAAACCCATGCAGACACGGGGAGAGAGGGCAAACTCCACACAGACAGTCACCCGAGGCCGGAATCGAGGCCAGGACTCTGGAGCTGTGAGGCAGCAGTGCCAACCACTATGCCATTGCGCTGCCCCACTGTGCCACCATGCCGCCCTTTGCCTGTATGTGTAAGTGGAATGAGAGCTACCTTTTCATGAAAAGTGTTATATGATGGGAATTTGTGTTAAAGTTAAGAAACTATATGTAATCTGTTAGTGTCAGTTTGAAGTTTAAAAATTGTTTTCTTTTAATAAAGTTTGTTTATAAAATAACCAAGCCCTATTTCTTGTACTATCACTCCCGGAACAAATTGATCTTTCTGCACGGTCTTTAAACTTAAAAATGTTGCGTGTCTGGTTCAATCTCTTAGCCATTGTTGAGGGCTGACCAGGCATCCATAATACTAAAAAATAACAGGGCACAGAACTGTCTAGTTGTGTAATCTGGAAGTGGAAGACAGTCCCTGTCTGGATGAGAGGGCCACCCCACAATAATGAGTAAATTTAGAGAAGCATGACTAGATGTGACAGAGCATGTAAATACAGTCACACAATGGTCAAATCATGGAAGCAAGTAAAGAAACAATATTTTTGCTTCTGCAAGTTTGCCAAGGAAAGGGCGCAAATAGTGTACAACATCTTAATTAGTTGCCTTGCCAAGATTCTGTGTTGTCCATCACTATAAACTTGGCCCATTGGAGAATGCAGGAAGGCTTGCCAATTGCTGATCTTTTTAAATATAAGACATGGCATGCTTTGACTGGGGTGCATCTGAAGAAACTTCCAGGAGGCAGATAGGCAGGCATTCAGATCTCATAGTGATGAGAGTGGGCCTGCTTGTGCTGCATTTTTCATGAGGACTGGGCACATGAGGGTGAACAATTATGTACTGATGGCAAAGGGTGATTAATGAACGGTATGGGCAATTAGGCCTTGTCTGTTGACTATCAGGGTCTTAGCAGCTTCTTCAGCAGGTAAACCTTCTCCTCCATTACTGGTCTCATCACCTGCTTCAGCTTCGAGCAGCTTTTTCTTTTTCTGGCTCGTCTTCCATGAAAAGGCCGATTTGCAGAGTACAGCAGGCAGCTATGACATTACAGACCCTGACTATTGGTTGAAGCAACAAAATTAAACATTTCAAGATGCTGAAAGTGTAGTCCTCCATAACCTTGGTGAATATCTGGTGACATTATATTGCCCCTGCACTCTTCTCCTTCTGTACCTCATTGTTGCTATGAGGCATAAAAGCAAAAGAGTGCAGATGCTGGAAATCTGAAATAAAAACAGAATTTGCTGGAATAACTCAGCAGGTCTAGCAGCATCTGTGAGGGAGAAACAGAGTTAACAGGCGAGATTCGACCAAAACATTTCTAAGTGTCATTTTGGGTGAGTTTCCCGCTGGTTTTTTGGGTGAGATCCAGATCTGGATTCACCAGAGGAGGGTTGAATGGTACAAAGAGGCCCAAAAGTGAGGCAAGAATAAAAATACATTTTAAAAATAGAATGAGGGGGTTGGAGGGGTGGCAATCACAAAACCTCAAATTGAGGAAAGCGAAAGAAAATGGAGGAAAGAGAAAGTAAATTAAGTGTAGAGGACGCCTTACCCAGAAGATTGCATAATAGAAATACTTTGTTTAGTGCAAAACATATTACCGCTCGGATAAATGGGAAAAAAATGAAGGGCGGGATTCTCTGAAAACATTTCTGATGAGACCATCAATTCACGTGATACGTGGTTAGAAGTGAACAGTGGTTTTAATCGTCTTACAACAGAGCCTGCCTGTGACATGAACTCCAGATGAACTGGCAGGCAGGCTCTCAGCATCAACCTTTATACTTCCGGTTAGGGGGAGGAGTCGTGGGTGGAGCCTAGGGTGGAGCCCAGTACAAACTCCCGTACACTCCCAGTGCATCTCCCCCTAGTGGCAGAGCAGCGCAACTGCTCGTGTGCCGAGCATACAGGGACATAGTACAACATGTGTAATACAGTGTGAATTACGCTACTGTGATTCACCACAATTTCTAAGTTCACTTGTGGCGGGTATTTGGGGAAGTTTCCCACCGCTATTCAATGACACATAGTCATTATTTTGGGACCTGGGGAGTTTCTCACTGGTTTAGCCCACACTTAGGGTGCTATTCTCCGGCCTCAATATGCTCTCACTCAAGCAAAAAGAGGCTGGTGAATAGCGGGAGATGGCAAAAACGAGAACCGTGCCAGGCACCAAACTGTTTGCGATGCAATCGACCCGCTCCCGTAGGCGAAATCGGGATCTCACCGAGCGGGAGGAGCTGTGTCCCACACTGGGTGTTCGGATGTGGGATGCTGCGTGTGTGGTGTTGCCTCCCTCAGTGTTCAAGCACAGTGTCTATACAGCAAGGTGTGATTGGGATGCTAGGAAATGACTCCCCAATGCCACATGACCCGCCCACCCACGGGGCAGTATTCAATGGAGGTTATGGGGAGGTGTCATCTGCTAACGGGAGAGCCAGTGAGGGCCCTGCATTGCCTTTTTTTAATGAAGGTGCAATGAATCGCACTTAACTGGCCAGTGGTGGGCCTTCCCCGGAAACTAGGGCCTCGGGGGGGTAGAAGTCCCGTTAGTCAAGAGCTACCAGCCAATCAGAGATCAACTACTCGACTGAATGGGAGCGCCACTGGGAGGTGGTGGATGCTGCTGGTAGGGCAGCCATTTGAGGCCTTGGAACATCGCTGGATCCTTAGGCCACAAGTGAGTGATCTCTCAGAAGGTAGTGTCTCTCAGCAGCCCCTTTTCCAAATGCTGAGTCCCCCCATCAGGCAGCAAGTGCCTTGGTCCTCACCCACTAACCAGCCCCCCACCCCCATCTGACCCACAGGGGAGGGCATTAAATTTCATCCCCACTTTCTGGAATTTTGTAAATGAAGACGATTTTTAAAAACTGAAAAGGAACAATAAGGTGAGATGATCTCGAACTTGGAAGTAGAGTGATTGTGAAGTGTTAATTAACAGGAATTGTTCCACTTGAAAAAAAAGCTTTGGTCCAGCATTTGGTTTATAATGCAGTGGTTAAAAGTATACAGTCCTGTTTTGGGTTAGGCTGTTACCAATCTACCATCTCTAGAAATAAGTGGAGATCTCTGGCCTAGTTATTTTCTGGTCTGAAATGTAACAGAAATTACACATCTATACTAAACTGACAGCCTAAGAAGACTATTATGTACAATATTTTTCTCTTCACGCTGATGTTTTAAGTAGATTTGATATTTCTGTAATGCTGCTCAAATGCAAACGCTAAAATTGGGAGGATTAGCAATTTTCACTTTCCTGCCTCAATTAACATGGAAACACACAAAAGAAGATTAGACATTGGCTGCTCTTGTGGGTGTACATCAGGAAACATCATGTTTGGCAGAAGCGCTGTTCAAGTGTCTCAGAATAGAACAGTGAACAAATATTACTTCCTCCATTTTTCCTTCCGTTTGAGAAGAAATAGGCTAGGTTTTCCTCGCACTGGTGGATTAGCAGTAGACTAGGAATACCACTGCATACATACATACCCACGCCTAATATCTGCGATCAACCAAATACAATTTACTCCTGGAACCGACTTTTCCCTTCGGAGGTGGGATTGGGTGTCAGGTTCAATTCCAAGATGAGAACCTGTTTCCATCACCTGTCAACCGGGAAGTGGAATTTTTCCAGGGTCGGGTCCTTAATAGGCCTGGAGACGGGTCTGCCATCAAATTTGGCAGGTCCAAGGTGGGAACGGAGGGGGTGGGCAATTCCAAAGTGGCTCCAATGAAAGGCCCGCCTCAGCGGCCACCTTTGTTGAAAAAGTCAAAATAATTTGAAATTGATGGTATAAGGCGTCAAAGTTGCTGAGAAAGTTACTGAGACGTTGCTGCAGTTTGAACTGTGTGTACTGACCTTCAAAGTCTCCCTCCTTGCTGCCCAATATTTGAATGCTTCTCTGAAAGATGGCCCAGTATAACAGAACCTTTATGAAATTATCATATCATTACAGGTTTCTTGGAGCCTTTACTAAGCTGCCCCAGAGCTCCCTCACAAGTATACCGATGGCCCATCCATTCCTGCTCTGAGCTCCTCCGTGTAACTGCGCTCCAGAGGGCATAGTCTCAGATTAAAGGGGTGCCAATTTAAGATTGAGATGAGGAGGAATTTCCTCGTTCAGAGGATTTTGAATATTTGGAACTCCTTACCACAGAGAGCAGTGGGGGCAGGATCCTTGGGCACAATTCTCCCACAAAACGACTAAGGGCGTGAAGTAAAGCAGAGCCCAAGCAATTCTAATAAAGTTTCAAACACGTTTCCTGCCTGCTGACTCAACCAGGTCACTGTTCATGGCCCCATTCACTGAGCATAATTGCAGAGGGCTCCTAATTCCTAGTCACCTTCCGGGAAATAGCGTGGTGTCCAAAGTTGGGCCTTTTACTGGGCCTTCAATGAGCTTGTTTGATGGTTTAATAGTTGTGGGTCCGGATTGCTGCCCGTGTTCTTTTTCGCACTGCACAAAATGGAGGAGGGCGGAAATAAAGGCAGGAATTCCAGCTCTACCACTCGGTGGCCAATCTGTTTGCTGTCCAGTTTGGAAAATTTCAGCCCTGGACTTTGAATTATACACACAGGATGGGTTTGATATAATAACATGGTTCATGATAATGTTACCACAGCTGGGAGGAAACTTCAGCATCAGTACATCTTTAAAAAGGCTTCATCCAGTTATAAAAGGTCATCCATTTCCCAGCAACTGACACTTAAGATTCTGGCTGGTTATCACAGATTGCCAGAATGGGCGTTGAGCTCATAAGTGCTTTGAAAATAGCATATTAAGTAGTTTGCTCAGAAGTAACCATTTAAATATGATGCAGAACCTAAATAAAGATGAAAAGCAAATGACTTGTGCCAGGCAAGAATGACAAGATCACCAACCCCAACACAAAATCCAGCCCAATTAATGCTGGGAAAGGAGTCATCTGGGCCAGTTATGTAATCATAGATATCATAGAATTTACAGTGCAGAAGGAGGCCATTCGGCCCATCGAGTCTGCACCGGCTCTTGGAAAGAGCACCCTACCCAAGGTCAACACCTCCACCTTATCCCCATAACCCAGTAACCCCACCCAACACTAAGGGCAATTTTGGACACTAAGGGCAATTTATCATGGCCAATCCACCTAACCCGCACATCTTTGGACTGTGGGAGGAAACCGGAGCACCCGGAGGAAACCCACGCACACACAGGGAGGATGTGCAGACTCCACACAGACAGTGACCCAAGCTGGAATCGAACCTCGGACCCTGGAGCTGTGAAGCAAATGTGCTATCCACAAGGCTACCGTAATGAATCATGATCAGTCCATACAGAAATGTACTTTTTTGCACTACAGTCGCTTGTTTAGCCAGTTCTTTCTATTTTGTCAGTGTGTCAGTAACTGGTACTCCAGTTTGGATTAATTCAAATGCACTTTAATTTCGGACGCCCAATATCCCAAATCACTAAAGCATACATTCTGAGAGCCAGTTTGAAGTTTATATTGCAAGCGTCCTGAGAAGATGTACCCCAAGAGGAAACTCAAGGGGAAAAAAATACAAATCTCTATTTTAATTTCAGGCAAAATGTTTGAAAAAGCTCCTGGGCATTTCTGGTTTCTTGCTGTAGATTCCTACATGCACTACCACGTCCAATCTCCGCTTTTCCTCCTATCACCTCTTATCTCTTCTACAGCTCTCGACGCACAGATCAAACCACTGCTTTCTTCACCTTTGAAAAAGTAGCTAACCACAAATCCCACTGAATGGTGCCTCCCTTTTTCTCACACGTTCTATTCCTTGATTAGTTTTATTCGTTCACAGGATATGGACACCACAAGTGAGCACAGTAAGAAGTCGTACAACACCAGGTTACAGTCCAACAGGTTTGTTTGGAATCACTAGCTTTCAGAGCACAGCTCCTTCTTCAGGTGAGTCAGTGAGGAAATGGAGGGTCCCGGGGTGGGAGCCACCTCTGTTTGTCAGTCTCACACCCTCTCCCAATGCCCTACAGATATTGAACGTTATGGCAGGAATGTTGGACACTGAGATTTCCCTAGTGGTGCTGGTGCTATGCGATGCGGCCAGACGCCGTAGAAGGCGGCAGCAGCTTCTGCGGATGTTCGAGGCAGCAGTACATGTGCCAGACCCCGTCCTTGAGGACCCGGCCGCCCATCAGGCTAGGGAGTGACCAGAGGGGAAGTCCCGCCACGCCCTAGAGTGTATAGGTGCCACTGGTCATTCAAACAAATGACGGACAGCATGTGCCGCAGGAGGTTCCACCTCAACAAGGAGACGGTGCAACAGCTGTGCCATGCCCTCATGAACCTGGCACCACAAGGAGGACACACACTCCCGGTGGCCGTCAAGGTCACTGCAGCCCTGAACTTCTCCGCCTCAAATCATTCGAGACCGGTTGGGGACCTGTACGGTATCTCATAGGCCTCAGCCCACAGGTGTATTCGGCAGGTCACGAATGCCCTGTAGGCCCGGGTGGAAAACTACATCGTCTTTGACATGGACCAGGCTCAGCAAGATGCCGGGGCAGCAGGTTTCTCTGCCATTGCCAGGATGCCCCAGGTCCAGGGGGTAATTGAGGGAACGCATGTTGCCCTACACTCAGTGAGTCAACTGCGGTGCCCTATGTTAACAAAGGGGTTCCACTCCTTCAACATACAGCTCATGTGCGAGCACCAGATGAAGATATTGCATGTGTATGCACCCGGGGAGTGTGTATGACAGCTACATCGTGGGACAGTCACTCATCCCTACTCTCTTCGAGGAGCACCCCAGGATGGTTGGCTGGCTCATGGGGGATAAGGGATATCTGCTGAGGACCGGCTAATTCCGCCAGTACGGAGACTGAAGTGGAGATCCGGTACAGCGAGGCCCATGCAGTCACTGATGTCATTGAGCGGTGCATAAGACTCCTCAAGATGCGGTTCTGATGCCTTGACTGCTCCGGTGGTGCACTCCAGTACACTGCCCAGAGGGTCGCCCGCTTTGTTGTGGTCTGCTGTGCCCTCCACAACCTCGCATAGCAGTGGGGTGACGAGCTGGAGGATGGTGACGAGGAACATGAGGAGGGGGACGAGGATGAGGAGACGCCGGACCAGCAGGGGCTGGAGGGTGAGGCCGGGTAGGAGGCTGCAGGATAGGCAGCATCAGTAAGAGTCTGGCAAGCCTGGAGGGCCAGGAAGGCCCTCGTACTCACCTGATTCACTTAGGACGTGGCCTGGTCCATCATTGCAACCTTACCCACCCACCACCTCCATTTCCCACCCTCCCAGGGTATGTGTCACATCACTTCAGGGTCCTGGGACTGTGTCGGTACTGTCAGCGGTTCACTGTCAATAGCAGAAGGATGACAGGGCAGCACGGTGGCCTAGTGGTTAGCACAACCGCCTCATGGCGCTGAGGTCCCAGGTTCGATCCCGGCTCTGGGTCACTGTCCATGTGGAGTTTGCACATTCTCCCCGTGTCTGCGTGGGTTTCGCCCCCACAACCCAAAAATGTGCAGAGTAGGTGGATTGGCCACGCTAAATTGCCCCTTAATTAGAAAAAATAATTGGCTAATCTAAATTTATAAAAAAAAAAATAGCAGAAGGATGACGATAACCCGCAGAGAGCTGAGCGCTGGTGCTCCTCAATCTATTCCATAGTCTGACCCCTGCCTGTTTGCAAACTGCTCGCTTACACCCATCACCTGCACGCGGCAATGCATTGCGGAAGAAAGTGACAGAGGCATCCTACTGGTGTATATTATTAAATTCAGGTCCCCACTCTCCTGATGGTGCTTCGCCCCCACCCTCCACACTCTCCCTCACCCTCTACCTGCCCCATCCCCACTTCTCCTGGTGCCCTCGGTGATCCTCAATGTGCTTTGCCTTCCCAGCTCTACCACTATGTCTAGATGTCTCCCCAGGATGCGCATCTAAGATGAATGCAGCCAACTGCTTGCCACCTCCCGTGGTCTTTGATGCTTCTGGTGGGCATCCTCTGGGGGCCCTGGGACTGGAGGGCCCCGGCTCACTTGTCGATGCACAGCCATGCCGCCATGTCCCTGCGAGACGCAGCCTCATCAGAGGGGTGGAACTTAGGGTAGATGGTAGTCACTGTTGCCGCCCCATGCGAATGGTCTGGGTAGGCACCGAGCGCCCCCTCCCTGGGATCCACCTTGGGACAGAGGGGCAGCTGGTTTGAGCCTGGCTGGCCCTACATCATTTGGCTCTGTTAGCCCTGGCGGCTCCCTGATATCTGCACCATGGTGTCGACGCCCCTAACCCTAATGCTCCTCAATGACTGGGACAAGCCCCGCAGAGCCTTGGCAATGCCCATCTGAGAGCAGGACGTGTCCCGCAGAACTTCATCAAGGTCAGCCAGGCACTGGGTGATATCCCCCAGCGAGTCAGACATTCTGCCGAGGCCCTCAGCCATGAGCATCACAGACTGCTCAACACCTTGGACACCATCACTCATGGTGCCAACGTCGTGCACCAGGCTCTTCACTGCGGTCACCACCCCTGCAGTGTTGGCCTTGGTGCCACTTAATACAGGCACCATTTCCTGCGCCCATTGACTCTGGGACTCCTCCAATCATCTATGGATCAGCTGGAGTGACGCTGACATCTCCCTCTGAATGTCCCAGCCGCTCCCTGTCGTCTCCACCCGCTCTGGGTAACCCTGTTCGACAGGCTCAGCATCAAGCTAAGACCCAGCTGGATCCTGAGATCCAGCAGGCCTCCAACTACTGTCTCCCCTGGGGGTTCCTGCCTCCACCTAATGTGCATCATCAGCAGTGTGGTGCTCACCAGATTGTGCCCCAGAAGCCTAACCACTAACATTTTTCACCGAGGTGTGTGTATCTGCGCTGGTAAGGGCAGCACGGTGGCCTAGTGGTTAGCACAACCGCCTCACGGCGCCGAGGTCCCAGGTTCGATCCCGGCTCTGGGTCACTGTCCGTGTGGTGTTTGCACATTCTCCCCGTGTCTGTGTGGGTTTCGCCCCCACAACCCAAAAAATGTGCAGAGTAGGTGGATTGACCATGCTAAATTGCCCCTTAATTGGAAAAAATAATTGGGTAATCTAAAATTTAAAAAAAAAAAGTATCTGCGCTGGTGGAGGGTGGGGATGACAGCTGTTACACGACTATAATGATTGCGTCCTCAGAACTCTCCTCCGAGCCTGGGATGGGCCGGCGCCGTCGGCTGGAGGATCTGCAGGAGTATGGACATGTGGTCAGTGGGAGGGATGGATCAGTCAGTCAGTAAGGCAATGAGTACTCATGTCTGACAGGTCATCGAGGTGGAGCCAGGTAGTTCCTCACCTCTGGAGAGTCCACCAACCTCCGCATGGGTGACCGCCTTGTCCTCGGCCATCTCAATCACCTCCAGGGCAGACTCCTAGAAGGAGGTGAGGATTCTCAAGTCTGGCACCCCACCGCCAGTCTGGGCTCTCTCCCACTGATTATGGGAGATTGTTTCCTCAGGGCACCGTTAGCTAAATGTGTGCTTCACAGTTGTGGGGGTGGTGGTGTGAAGTGAGGGTTGGGGTGGGGTTGTTGAAAGTGTGGGTGGAGGGAGGGTTGAAGGGAAGGGGTGGTGGGAGGGTTGGGGGGGTGGATGCTCCCTTGGCAGGGGTGGGGCGTTGGTATCTACTCACTTCTGCTGCCTGGTGTAGGTCATTGATCTTCTTCCGACACTGGAGGCCAGTCTTCCTGGTCACCCTCCCCGAGCTGACTGCTGCCGCCACCTCGTCCCAGGCAGCACGGGCTGCCTTGTGGCTCTCCCTCTGGGACCCCCGGGGGAACAGGACATTCCTCTGGGCCTCCAGCACATCCAGGAGCCTCCCCAGGTCAGCATGCCCGAATCTTGGGGCCGGTTTCCTTGGCCCCATTGTTGCGAGCTGGATGGGATTGGCTGAGCAAGTGCAGCTTAAGTGCTGCTCAACCTTGTTAATGGGGCGCTGGCGAGCGCAGTCCCAGCGAATCAGCTGACAAGCCGTCATTTGCGGCGGGAAGCCTGTGAGGCCTGGTTTAGTGGACTAATTAACATTAAATTGCGTTGCCGACCTCGCTGGGCCAAGCGTCAGAAAGCTCATGGCAATTCCCACTCGCTCTCATGCTTAGAAATTTTTTCAGAGAATTGCGCCTCGAGTTACATATCTCACTTAAAATTTAAACTAATGATGTTTCGAAGCCAAAGACAAATGGTCTTACCTGAACACTGCTGAGAGCAGATACACCCATATATAGAAAGATTCCAAATAGGACTGGCATAGGGATGTACTAAGGAGCAATACAGATTAATTTATTAATAATTTTAAAAACATTAACCATCACTAAAATTCACAATTAACATGATTTATATATTTAAGTATGGCAGCTGTGGAATTATCATCACCTTAAGAATTGGAGCCAGACACAGTGATAAACCAATGAGGATGAAAACAAGCAGCCCAGTCACTCGCTGTTCCCTGCAAACATACAAAGTAACAAGGAATAAAAGAATAGATCAAATTTTGTCAATTAAAATCACATCTTTTTATTACTGCTGGAATTAGTGCAGATTTATATAGATGAAAAATTATGTTGTTCCTCATAAAAAAGTGTAAATGTTGCCATTTAAAATAAACTGGGCCATAACTTGATTGCACAGTATCAGTTCTTCAGTGAAAAATGGGCACCAAAGGATTCCATTTGGCGTGCAGGATATGTGCGCCCGTGCACACTGGATATGCACTGCAAGTAATATTGGTGAGGGCGCCCTATACCTGTCCAGGGCAGCTACTTAAAACTGCCATTAGGCCCACTGTCTATGCAAATCAAGGGCCTCATTCCTATTTCAGACTCCTTTCCCTGAAGGTTTCCAACTGAGCACGGCATGCGCTAAGTATACTATAGTCAGTGTTTTCAGATTAAAAGCAGTCATTCCGATGTTCTTTAAAAGGGATCAATGGAGCTTCCAGTCACAAGGCAAGGAAAGCAAAGCAAAAAAATGTTATTTGAATGTGAAGTCAGAAGCAGCAGAAGTGCTGCTTTTGTATTCTCATTAAAATTATGGGCTGTTGCTGCTGCATGGGTTTGCCTCCACCCAGAGGCACCTTGGGCCTAACAGCCATCATTCTCACAAACCTTGGTCTCCCTTTGCTGTATAGCTACCCCTAGAGCCAGAACAGGCACTCACAGATCGCTGACCAACCTCTAGGCCAATATTATATCTTAGTCGATAATTCTCTTTACCCATTATAACGGAACTTGTTTGTGAGTACATTCTTGGAAACTACACAAAACGGAATATGTGAATTCTTTATTAATCATACAATCATGGAATCCCTACAGTGCAGAAGGAGGCCATTCGGCCCATTGAGTTTGCACTGACCCTCTGAAAGAGCACTCCAATCAAGCTCAGTCCCCCACCCTATCCCAATAGCTCAACCTACACATCATTTTGGACACTACGGGACAATTTGTCATGGCCAATCCACCTAGCCTGCACTTCCTTGAACTTTGGAGAAAACCGGAGCAACCGGACGAAACTCATGCAGACCCAGGGAGAAAGTGACCCAGGGCCGGAATTGAACCCATGTCCCTGGCGCTGAGGCTGCAGTGCTAACCACTGTGCCACCAAGCCACACTAATGAAGCCCTGAGGTACAAAATGTGAACAGTCAAATTCATGGTATGTCAGAACCTTCAATTTTCATCCAGTATTCATTGCGTTTACAGTTTCTTTTCCTCAATTGTCTTGAAGGTGGGATTATGCTAGGTGTAGTTATGTCAGAATAGTCAATGACCTCGATTCTCACTGTGGTAACTTGACCACAAAAAGGTAGTTGAAAACGCTTTATTAAGTTTTTTTTTATTGTGGGCAATTTAGCTGGGCCAATCCACCTACCCTGCACATCTTTTGGGTTGTGGGTATGAGACCCACACAGGCACAGGGAGAATGTGCAAACTCCACACTGACACTGACCCGGGGCTGGGATCGAACTCGGATCCTCAGGACCATGAGGCAGCAGTGCTAACCACTGCACCGCCTTGCAGCCCTTAAAGTTTATAAAGTTAAAAAATAAAGTTATTCTTCTTCACTATATAAAAATATCTAAGTTTAGAATACAGTGTGGACTCAAAAATGGGAGCAGCTAGCTTAACATTGAATTAAAAATAACAGAATAGAATTAGGGCTAATGGCATTTAAATATGAATGTACATAGTTAACAACCACAACAACTAATGACATCACAGCACTTACTGCTGACATCAGCAATGGATTTAAATAAGAAGATGCATAATAATAACACACCGTAACACTTTACTGAATGTTCTTTTCAACAGGTTACTTAATACTACTGCTATGGCTGGGGTGCTGCAGCCAAATGTAACACCCTACTGCTACATTGACTGAAATAGATACTTGGAAACAAGTGTAGGCCATCAATTTGCCTTCCAAACCAATTAGATCATGGCTGATCTGAACCTCAACTCCAATTGCTACAGTCACCTAACAAAAATATATCCATCACTGAAAATGCCAATGGTCCCAGCATCCATAGCCTTTTGGGGCAAGGGTTCTAAATATCTACTATCCTATGTGTGTGGGCATGAGGATCACCTCTTCTATACCTCAGGGATGTATTTAAAAAAAAACAACTTACCTTGTTTCTGATTTTACTCCTGAATGGTCTTGTTCTAATTTCAGGTTTCTCTCGCTGAAGGAAACAGTTTCTCTCAATTTACGGTATCAAAACCTTTCAACATTACACTTTGATCTTCCAAAATCAAGGAAATATAACCTATCCCTTCCTGAGGTGTGGTGCCCAAAACTAAATGCAGTGCTCCAGATGATGCCTGGCGAAGGGTCTGCACGACTGAAGTACAAGCCTTGTATGGCAGCCCCCCCTTCAGATAAATTCCAAGATTCCATCCTGTTATTGCTTTTCGTGCCTGTGTAGTGACTTTTAATTATTTTTCTATTTGAACATCCAAAGTTTTGGCTCCTCCATCATCTCTAGATTCTCACCATATGAAATTTAATCTGATTTATTTTTTTGTTGTCAAAGTGGATGATATCGCACCCACCCATGTTGAAATCCATTTGCCATAGCTTTGCATACTTGTTTAACCCACACATGTTCCTTTGCAACTTCCCACCTTCACTACTTACTGTCACTCTTAACTTAGTGTCACCTGCAAACACAACTTTCTCTCCTTCACCCTCATTACAAATAAATATCATGAAAAGTTGAAGCCCCAGAACAGGTCTCTGAGGAACATCACTTTCCAGATTCCTCCAGAGTACCGGCACTGTCTCCGCACTTACTGTTTCCCGCCTCCCACTTAATTTCCAGCTCAAGTCAAAATGGTGCTGCCAATTTCATATGCATTCATTTTAAAAATAATTTTGTGGGTGCATGTTACTGAGTGCTTTATGGAAGTCCGTACAAATAATATTCATTGACACTTGTTCATCTGCTCATGGAAACTACTGTTCAGCCATGAAAGAAGAGCATATTCTGAAGAAAATTGATGCAACAGTTATTCCTCAGCTGAGAATTCCAGGTGTAACTGTTACAGTTCATGGATAATGTCATAATTCCAGCAGAAGCAAGGCTAAATTAAATAAAGGTTTATTCTTGAACAGGAATAAAGCCACAGCCATGGCATACAAAGCTAGCATCCGAGCCTGGGACCATCGGGTCCAGGTCTGGGACACAGTATTTAAAGTTTCCGTCTGCTCAACACAGGAACTCGTACTGCAAGAACCCCATGGGGAGGTCAATCAACCATCCCCCATGGTCTTCGTAGGGGTTATAGAATCCCCCCTTAGCTGTGTTTCATCCCCATCATTTCTGGGACAATGAGGCCTCTTCAGCCACCTAGAGCTTGGCCACAGGTCCGTGGCAGGTGGAGCTGGATTGGGGGTGGCGAAGCGGACAGGTGATCTTCGTTTCATCAGAGAGCACCCTAGGGTCACTAATGCAGGTTCATCCTCAGTACTACCCTCCAGAGGCACACCAATCTCTTCAGGGTCCATATCAGACCCTGAGTCTTCATTGTCAGGAGAGAAAGATTAGGGTCCCCCGCAGATTGGAGCCTGGTGCCAGAGACGGCCGTGACTGGAGTTGAAGATGTGGTTTCATCTGGAGCACTCTCACTACTCCTAAAGTGGTCAAGGTACTTTTTTCTTGGACCGTAACTTTGTAGGAGTCTTCTCGAATATGTCTCCAACTGGTGCTGTCCCCGATGTTTCGTATGTATATGGCATCCCCTGCTTTACACACCTTCTCAGGCCTCCTGGCATCGTATCTTCTCTTTTGACTCTCCTGTTTGCATTCCATCTTCCCTGCCAAATTGGGAAATTGCACGCTCAGCCTGGTGCGAAGTCGCTGTCCCATCAGTAATTCCACCATGGCGACTCCTGTCTGGGTGTGTGGTGTGGTTCAGTAATCGAGCAGGAATCAAGCCAACCAAGACTCCATGGACCCAGTCAGCTGTTTCTTCATCCCTTTTTTGAAAGTCTGTACCGCTTGCGCTGCCAGACCATTGGATGATGGCTGGTACAGTGCCGTCCGAATGTGTTTAATGCTGTTTGACTTCAGGACGGCCTGGAATTCCCGACTGGTAAAGGCTGTACCATTGTCAGAGACTAGGACATCCGGTATGCTGTGAGTACAGTAGCTCTGCTGGAGTTTCTCTATCGAGGCATGAGAATGGGCATCTATCATGATTAGGAACATTGACCCTAAAAGCAAACCAGCACGTTTACATGTACCTGTTCCCATGGCCTTCCAGGCCACTCCCATGGGTAGAGGGAGGCTGAAGGAGGGAGCCTCTGGTTCTCCTGACACAAGGGACATTGCTTCACCAAGTCCTCAATATCTGCGTTGAGCCTGGCCACCAGATGCAGTTCCCCTCGAGCATCTCCATTTTGGAAACCCCAGGGTTACCGTTGTGCATCTCCATCAGGTTTGAGTGCACACCTGGGTGGGGAAACGACTACCCAGGGTCCCCAAAGGATAATACCATCGTTGACACTCAGTTCTTCTCTTTTTGTGAGGTATGGCTTCATGTTGTTAGTGGGATGTCCTCGGATCCCGTCATTGACGATCATATGCCACAACTTGGACAACATGGGATCCTTCTGTGTCCAAGTCTTAATCTGTTTTGCAAATACAGACAATGTGGCTAAAGGTCATGGTGACCTCTTTCAAACTGGCCAAGGGGACAGCTTGTGGGCAGCTGGAGGTGACTCAAGGCGACCATGTTGGCTGCGGAGTCTGCACATTCTCCCCGTGTCTACATGGGATTCTTCCGGGCTCTCCGGTTTTGTCCCACAAGTCCCGAAAGATGTGCTTGTTAGGTGAATTGGATATTGTGAATTCTCCCTCCGTGTACCCGCAACAGAAGTCGGAGTGTGGCGACTAGGAGATTTTCACAGTAACTTCACTGCAGTATTAATGTAAGCCTACTTGTGACACTAATAAAGATTATTATTATTTGCACCCAGGGCAGTGCTCACAGGAGTATTCGTAGGCCGCCAGTAGCAAGGCGCATTGTTGAATCAGGGCAGAAGTGATAGAAGTGATTGCTTTGTCCTCTTTAAAAAGGCCCAGCAAAGGCTTGTGGTCTGCCATGGTGATGAAGTGCTGGCTATAAACATACTGGTGGATTTTCTTTACACCAGAAATAACAGCCAAACCCTCCTTCTCAATTCACGAGTAGCACTGCTCTGCATGCAGAAGGGTCCTGGATGCATAGACAATGGGTCTTTCCATGCCATCTTCCCAACGATACAAGAGAACTGCTCCATAAGGAGATATGTCAATATTAGCTCCTTCTTGGAATTGGAGTGGCCCAATATATTCAACGACAGCAGTTGCCATTTTACTTTCACAAAGCATTCAGCTTTCAGAGCCTGCCATAACCACCTTTGGTGTTTCTTTAGTCACAGATGCAGTGCTGCCAGCAGTGTGGCCAGATTTGGGATGAATTTCCCATAGTAGTTTATCAATCAGGAAGGATTTCAGCTGTCATTTTGCAGAGTAGGTTCCCCCTTAATGGCCCTGGCCTTATGCTGCATGGAGTATAGGCCTTTTTTCTCCACCCAGTACCCTAGATGCGTTACCTCATCTGCCTAGAATACACATTGCCCTCTCTTGAGATGTACGCCTCTCCTGCGGGCAGATAGATCTATAGGGTATGGGCCTGAGGTGGCTTTGACTTCTTCCCTGGCTGGAATGCATTTTCCGATTCCCACAGACTTTCCTACGTTGTGTCCTTGTACACTTGTATTCTTTCGGAGAGGGTTTCCAATACACCTGGGGTTATCCTGCTGTTTCTTAGACCCCCAGGGTATCCCTGTGGAATGTTGGGTCAATAATGGATGATGTATGTGGGTGCCTTCACCAGAAACACAGGCTTCTTAATGCGAGGACTCTGCCCCCAACCCAAGAACGCTACTGTCCGGTGTCCTTGAAGTCCCTGAGCCCCTTTTTCAGCAGTTTCCAGGGACAAGGCCTTTTCAGGTCTAAATTGGCTCCGTCACCAATTATTTTGGACTGTGCCATTGTTAATCCCACACATCAGTCAATCGGGTAGCATCTCGGTCAGGGATGGGCCGAATTCGTAGTATTTTGCCAACCTCTGCAATCTACACAAGGTCTATAAGCTCAACAAAAGTTTTAAAGATTGCTTGGAATCCCTTACTTGATCCTCATCGCCAGTGTAATAATTCCAGCAGAGGCCAGACTAAATTAAATAAAGATTTATTCTTGAATATAAATAAAGCCACAGCTGCAGCACACAAAGCTAGCTTCCCAGCCCAGGATCATCGCTAATGCCGTCCGGATCTGGTGGACAGTGTTTAAAGTCCCGCTAGTGATTCCCGAGGCATGCCTCCGCCTGCTCAATACAGAAACTCGTATTCCACAAAGCCCACGGAGAGATCAATCTCATCCCCCATGGTCTTTGCGGATGTTATCAGAGATATGCTGGGTATGGATGTGATTTGGTTGATTACACTGAGGACACAATTGTGTTCAAACAAAGCATATGCGCCCATTTTAAGACAACTCTAATTATATACGCATTGGCTTCCATCATCATCAGCAATCTATACAAAATCCTCAGAATATTGTTGAACATACCTCACTCCCATAAATGTGGGCTCTACACCTGGGGCAGATTTTGCAGTCTCCATTTTCAAGCTGTCTATGTGTGCAAGGGATATTACAGTTGCGGACACGTACCAGGGCAGACCCGTGAATGAAGTAAGGATCATAAGGATAGCTATCCAGAACAGGTCTAGGTGAAAGCCAGCACCTTTCTGTGGGGTAATTGTCACAGTTTGAATTGGGAAAAGAAAAGACATGCTAAATAGAAATTACATCTGTCCAAAATATTTTACCAGAGTGCTCATTGCCATTTCTCTAAAAACTTCAGCAAAGGTCTTCTGCTAGAGCAGGGCGATAGAATCCCTTTTAGATCTTTTAAAATAACATTGTTTTCCTCACAATAGTCTTCTGAATTTGCAAGTGTGTTAGTTTGAGTGAAGTTCGATTCACAATTTAGCCATTATTCCATGGAAAGCATTCATGTTCCACCTTTTCAAAATATTAATTTAAGTTTATATAACCTGTCTCATATTTTGTGTGTTGAATATGGGATTGAAGCTATGTGATCCTTTTTCAAACAGACGTATTAACTCGCTAAACTAAATTATAGCCAGTACATGATATTTTTGCATTGCAACAATTACTTTGTTTTGTCAGCTATATTATTGCACAGATTATTAAAGTCGACTAATTAAAGTGGTTTATAGTTTTGTGAAATTAAGTGACTGGTAAATTAGTCTTAAATACTTGGATAATAAATATTGCTGCTTATGGCAGGGAAAGTAATATAGCAACTTAAAACACTTTCGTATTTATTTTTTTCTGCCCTAATTTTCGCCCTGTAATTTTCTCCCTTGTTCTTCCCTTGAAAGTCATTACCGCCTTGCTAATGTAAGATTTCAACCCTCAAGTACCTGATGAATCTTTATGTTTGTACCCAGACAATTGGTATTAGTATGCTATTCAATCATGACGGATGTCATACCAAACCTGATTCTGTGAACTTCCAGGTGAGAAAAACATGACATCAAGGATATAATCTTCAGATCATTTTCTCTCTCAAATACTAAATAGGTTAAAGGGAGGGTGATGAGTGAGGAAAGCATGTGGTGGCAGGGCGAGTGCAGAAGAGGATTTCCATTCCTGGGGCATTGGAGTAACTTTTGGAACTGCAGAAGACTACAGTAAATATTTGCATTTATAAAGTGCCTTTAAGAAGAAGAATGTTCCTGGGCACAGAGGCATAATCAGACAAAAATAGGTGTCAGATCAGTGTTTGAGATATTAGGACTGGTGTCTACTGCTTGGCAAAAGAGACCCTTAAAGGGGGAGAGGGAACTGGCAGAGGAGTGGGGAAGAATTAGAGGAAATTTGAGCTAGAGCTCCAGGGGGCGAGGAGACTGAATACATAGATGCTAATGATGGATGAAGGAGGTGGGGTGGATACACAAAAGGCTATAGATAAAAGAAACAGAGGGGAGTCTAGGCCTGGAGGAGTTTAAAGCGATAACACGAGGAAGAGCTGTGAATGGATTGAAAAAGGAATTAAAATTTGAAATTTAATGTATAAGGGAACTGGAAGCCACTTAGGTCAGCAAAGCCATCGGATGATGAGTGAGACTCGATGCTGGATCGCAAATCGCTAAGAACTGAAGTTTACAGGGATGAGAATGAAAAGCCAGTTAAGTGTGGACTGAAATAATTCAGTCTGGAGATGACAAAGGCAGAGATGAGGATTTCAGTGCCAGGTAGGTTGTGACAAGGGTGGAGGTGAGTAGCATTACATGGATGTAAATAAATAACATTTGTGACGGAGTACATATGGGATCAAAAGTTCAGCTGGATGTCATATAGGATTGTGAGATTACCAGCAGTCTTATTCATTTTTAGGCAGGGGCCAGGGAGGAATTTGGAATCAGTGATGAGGGGTTGGGACTGAAAACAATGGCTCGAGTCGTCTCAGTTTTGGAGGACATTATGGCTCATCCAAGACTGAATGTTGAACAACAGTTCGACAACAGAGGCAACGGAGGGAATGAGCGATGTGGGGAAGAGTGGAGTAAGTTATATTAGTGTGTATCTGGAAGCTGACTCCATGTCAACTGTGTGCAGATTTCTCCCTCTATCCCATCTCTTTGGCTGCCTCTATTACAAACTGAGAATTGGGCCATTTCCATTCTGAATTCTTAACTCTTGCATTGGCAAAAAAAAGGCCCTTCACAAAGGCACCATCAGAGAAAAAGCAAATACAGAGAAAGGGGATATTAGGAAGTGTGACTGAAGCCTTAGTCAATAAAAATAAACTAAAATTTGAAACATGAGTATGGACTAGTAATACTGAAGATGGCCTTCAGGAATACAGAAGTGTAATAAGGAGGTGAAAGGGAAAATGAAAAGAACTAAACAGGATCTGAAAATGTCCAGCAAATAGTTTTAAATGAAGTAGCAAAAAAAAGGGAACAGACAGAAATAGGGTAGGGCAGCTCCAGGGTGTAGGAGGAGTCTAATTGTGGAGAATGAAGAGAGCAGACATATTAAATAAAGGACCTGGAATTTTCTCGGAAGTGCCCAGGCCTAACTTCCAGTGAAGTAACGTCAGGAAAGCGGGAGCAACTCTGAAGAAATTACCTCTCAATATTTTGCATCTACCTTTACAAAATGATGGTGGAAGTGAGAACATTTGTATGCGAGCACAGTTTTTGGAACAATCAATAAAAGAATTGAACGACTGATTGTACAGAAAATGCTAAAAACACTCAGCAGGTCATGCAACATCTGCGGGAGTCATCAATATGAAACATTGACGTGTTTTTCTCTCCATAGAAAATGCCTAATCTGTTGTGTATCTCCAATATTTTCAGCTTGTATTTCTCATTTCCAGAATCTTCAGCATTTTGCTTTATATGAGTAATAATTCAGGATGAATAAATTAGAAGACCTTCATAACGTGAAATCAAGCAAAGGAAATAAAGAGGGGATGACTGAGGATCAAGCCACAATCTGTGAATACTGATTAAATATAGAAGTTGTGCAGTGAGACTAGAGATTAGGAGGTATAATATCATTGTTCAGGGAAGGATAAAAGGATAAGTCGCTTAACTATAGATCTGTTCATCTAAAAGCAGTTGTGGCTAAACTCTTAGTTAAGTTAAGTTAATCAAAGAAAGGCACCACGGATTTTCTAAGGCAACTTGTGTTTGACAAATATTATAATTCTTTTGACGAAGTGACAAACAAGATATGTGCTTTAGGTGGATTGTCAGAAGATGCTTAAAAGGTATCACACAGGAAATCAATTAGAAATTTCATTTGCGGTGTATAAGGAAATGTAATAGTATAGATAGAAAATTGGTTATTGGACAGAACATAAAGAGTGGGCTGAGAAGTATCCACTCTTGTACATACAGCTGATTTGGGTCAATGTTGGTAATGAAGAAAATAGAAGGAGCAGTATGAAGACACCGAGAAATTAAAGACAGTTTGGTGGAATGATGGCACACACAATTTAATATAAGTAGGTAGGTAGTTCGTTTTTGGGAAAAACACAAGAAATTGGAGTATTCATTTATAGAAAGGCACTGAAGAGACACTTAGGAAATCCAAATGTAATTTGCTGAAAAAGTGCAGGTAGATAAAGTCCTAAAAAGGTCAACATAATTTTGGGTTTTACGAGTAGATGTGTGGATGAGAGGAGTGAAGAAATAATGATGAATTTATACAAAACATTGACTTAGCTATAGTTACTGCACTATGCAATGTTATGCATCGCGTTACAGAAAGGACATTAAAGCCATAGGCAGTATTCAGTGTAGGCTCAGCAGGATGATGTCAGGAATTGGACCCTGTGGTTGTGAGAGGAGAAATGAGATTCTGCGACCCTTTCCTTTAAAGCAGAAAAGGCTAACAGGAGATTCAATTAAGCTATTTGAAATGATAAGAGAGGTTAATAGGGAAAGGCTATTTGCATGGATTAGAGAAACAATAACTAAGGATCACAAATTTAATATGATTAAGTGAGTGAGGAAAAGGATTAAGAGATGTCTTTGCGCAAAGGGTTGTTGGAACAAGGAATTAATTGTCACTGGGAATGGTTGAAGCAAGGTCCATTGTTTCTTTTAAGGAAACATTGGATAAATATTTGAAACAGCAACAGGTACAACATGATGGGGGAGTGTGAGATCAGATTTGGATTACTTTACCAAAGAGCCAGAACAGTTATGATAGGCTGAATTGCCTCCTCCTCTGCTATAAACTTACATGATTGTAATGCAGGCATTATTGTACAGCATAATTGCAGCAAATAATAATGAATTGTTAAAAGTACTTATTTTCAGAAAGGAATTTTGGAAATAAAATTCAAGCTAACTTTGCTAATATTTGAACCACATAAAATGAATCACCTTGCGAAGGTTCCAACTGACATAGTGGCAAAACAAAATATATTTTAAAAGAGGCAGATTAACAACAAACCTTGAGTTTATGTTCCTTGCGATTCAGGATGAGAGCAGTAATTTGCTGGTCCATAAAGACAAGTATTGTGACCAGCAAAGCTGGCACAGTTGCAATGAAGCACATCCACCATTCATTCCTTCCAAATGGATATACAAACCACTCTCTTTGTGGGTTTGTTGGCTTTAATAAAAATAAGTATATTGATTATATTGCATTTCCTCAAGGCATTAAAAAATATTTATGTCCATCTATCCTCTGTTTTTCCTTCCTCATCGAACTATCCACATTAACCTTTATTCCCTCCACCTTCATATGTTTCTTTAACTTCCTCTTAAAATGTATGTATATTATTCAAGTTACCAACACCCTATGGTAGCGAGGTCTCACCATTCCTATTATTAAGAAGTTTCTTGTGAATTCTATATTGAATTTTAAAGTGCTAATTTAAAATGTATATATATAAAACAAAAAAGAGTGGCTTAGGTAAATATTGGTCCTTTAGAGGCTGAGAATGGAGATTTAATAATGGGAGATGAGGAAGTGGCTGAGGAACTGAACGGGTTTTTTGGGTCGGTCTTCACAGTGGAAGACACAAATAACATGCCAGTGACTGATAGAAATGAGGCTATGACAGGGGAGGACATTGAGATGATTGTTATCACTAAGGAGGTAGTGCTGGGCAAGCTAATGGTGCTAAAGGTAGACAAGTCTCCTGGCCCTGACGGAATGCATCCCAGAGTGCTAAAAGAGATGGCTAGGGAAATTGCAAATGCACTAGTGATAATTTAACAAAATTCACTAGACTCTGGGGTGGTCCCAGTGGATTGGAAATTAGCAAACGTGACACCACTGTTTAAAAAAGGAGGTAGGCAGAAAGCAGGAAATTATAGGCCAGTTAGCTTAACTTTGGTAGTAGGGAAAATGCTGGAATCTATCATCAAGGAAGAAATAGCGAGGCATCTGGATAGAAATTGTCCCATTGGGCAGATGCAGCATGGGTTCATAAAGGGCAGGTCCTGCCTAACTAATATAGTGGAATTAAAAAAATTTTTTTAGAGTACCCAATTCATTTTTTCCAATTAGGGGGAAATTTAGTGTGTTCAATCCACCTACCCTGCACGTCTTTGGGTTGTGGGGGTGAAACCTACACAAACACGGGGAGAATGTGCAAAATCCACACGGACAATTTAGTGGAATTTTTTGAGGACATTACCAGTGCGGTAGATAACGGGGAGCCAATGGATCTGGATTTCCAGAAAGTTTTTGACAAGGTTCCACACAAAAGATTGCTGCATAAGATAAAGATGTATGGCATTAAGGTAAAGTCATAGCATGGAGAGAGGATTGGTTAATTAATAGAAAGCAAAGAGTGGGGATTAATGGGTGTTTCTCTGGTTGGCAAGCAGTAGCTAGTGGTGTCCGTCAGGGATCAGTGTTGGGCCCACAATTGTTCACAATTTACATAGATGACTTGGAGTTGGAGACCAAGTTCAATGTGTCCAAGTTTGCAGACGACACTAAGAGAGTGGCAAAGCAAAAAGTGCAGAGGATACTGGAACTCTGCAGAGGGATTTGGATAGGTTAAGTGAATGGGCTAGGGTCTGGCAGATGGAATACAATATTGACAAATGTGAGGTTATCCATTTTAATAGGAATAACAGCAAAAGTGATTATTATTTAAATGATAAAATATTAAAACATGCTGCTGTGCAGAGACCTGGGTATGCTAGTGCATGAGTTGCAAAAAGTTGGTTTACAGGTGCAACAGGTGATTAAGAAGGCAAATGGAGTTTTGTCCTTCATTGCTAGAGGGATGGCGTTTAAGACTAGGGAGGTTATGCTGCAATTGTATAAGGTGTTCGTGAGGCCACACCTAGAGTATTGTGTTCAGTTTTGGTCTCCTTACCTGAGAAAGGACAAACTGGTGCTGGAGGGTGTGCAGAGGAGATTCACTAGGTTAATCCCAGAGCTAAAGGGGTTAGATTACGAGGAGAGGTTGAGTAGACTGGGACTGTACTCATTGGAATTTAGAAGGATGCGGGGGGGATCTTATAGAAACATATACAATTATGAAGGGAATAGATAGGATAGATGCAGGCAGGTTGTTTCCACTGGCGGGTGAAAGCAGAACTAGGGGGCATAGCCTCAAAATAAGGGGATGTAGATTTAGGACTGAGCTTAGGAGGAACTTCTTCACCCAAAGGGTTGTGAATCTATGGAATTCCTTGCCCAGTGAAGCAGTTGAGGCTCCTTCATTAAATGTTTTTAAGATAAAGGTGATGTACCATCAATTGAACGCGAGACGAGTTGCTGGACAAAAGTATGGCTTTAATCAGCTAGATGTTAGACCTGCGGTCGATTACAGTATAAGGACGACCGCCGGGAGTACTGGGTATTTATACCCCGCCCTGGAGGCGGGGTTAACTCAGCCTCTCGACCAATCGGGGAGCCGTCACATGACTGGTCTCAACCAACCGGTCGAGAGGCACATAACCGACCAGGGCCAATGGTAAGCTGGTGTTCTGCACCAATGGCAGGCAGCTATGCTAATCATACCACCACAAAAGATAGGTCGTTTTTTGAAGAATAAAGGGATTAAGGGTTATGGTGTTCGGGCTGGAAAGTGGAGCTGAGTCCACAAAAGATCAGCCATGATCTAATTGAATAGCGGAGCAGGCTCGAGGGGCCAGATGGCCTACTCCTGCTCCTAGTTCTTATGTTCTTATATCAAAATATTTACTCTATCACAGAGAAAAATATTTTAATACATTTTCTGTAACTCAGACGCTTCAGAATAGTGAACAAATGTTTACTGTTTAAACATCAAAGAATGAAGAAATGAAGGGTTGGATGATGGCAGAATTTAATATTGCTGGAGAGTTGATTATAATCAGTAGCTTAAGAAAAATTGGTTATGTTAAAGGTTTTAACAAAGAATTATTGCATTTGGGAAGCTAACGACCCTGAAGAGCTGTGTAGGTTTCAATTTAATAACCTAACTCAAAACTCAACTCAAAACCCACATGGACATACAATTCAAAAAGATTTGCATTTTGAGACAAATATAAAAGGATTTAGCCAACCACTTTACCATGGAAACAGTGCCCTCTTTAAATTTATTATTGTTGCTTGCAGTCATAAGCAAGTCAAAATCCACTAAAGCTCTAATTACCTCAGAATACAGTACTCAAATATTGTTCTTCCAACAAATAAAATCTTCCTGCTACAACTTTTCTGTGCATATCATAAAGAATTATTAGTTCAGCATTGTGGTGTCAAACCAAGAAAACCCGATCAATGCAATCCTTTAAAACAGACTTTTAAGCATTCGCAAGGGATAGACATTTGCCAATTTTCCAGGACAGTGACTGACAGCAGCTCTAATATTTTGCAATCACATCCGAAATGATAATGATTTGTGACTTGAAAATCAAAATGGCAGTTTATTAAATTGTTGAATTGGCTTTCTGTAACAGGATAAGCTCCTGGGACAGCCAAGTGCAGTTTGCCTCACAGTGCCAGCTGGAATCGCAAAATCGTTTCTGCACCGAAGCAGGCCATTTGGCCCATCGTGCCCATACTGGCTCTCTGAAAGAGCAATTCACTTAGTGCCATTCTCCCATCCTCATTTCTGTGGAGTGCTTTTATTTTTCAGCAAGATCTTTCATTAAACAGGTTTGCCCAACTAGTATTTAAAATTTGCACTAATCTAAATAATCACAGAATTCAAAGATGACAACATAATGCTGCACATTTCTGTAACAGACTGCATCAGAAGAAACCAGAAGAAATGTGCAGCAGCACAGTCAAGGCGGGAGAATCTTCACGAGCAGCAGCAACGTGCGCTGCATTGCCAATGCTCAGAAGATTCAGGCCATTTGTAACTTATCATTGGAACTATTGGAACCTGCAAGACAACATTTTACTCCACAGGTTGATTTCTACGAATGCATTTGTTTTTTTCAAAATGTTTTAATGGTATGTTGTCCTAGTTTTTTTAGTTGTCTGTATTTATACCCCAGCCATGGCTCAGTCGGTAGTGCGCTCACCTCTGAGGCACAAAAGGTTCCAGGTTCAAGTCCCTGCTCCAGGCCCTGAGCACAAAAATTAAGGCTAACATGCCAGTGCAGTAATGAGGGAGTACCGCACTATTCAAGGTGCTGTCTTTCGGATGTGACATTGAATCAAGGACTGCTCAGGGGGATGTAAAAGATCCCATGGCATTATTTCAAAGAAGGTTTGGGGAGTTATCCCCCGTGTCCTGGCCAATAGTTATCGTTCAATCAACACCAAGGAAACAAATCATCATAATAACATGGGACAAAAATTCATACAGAGGTGGTGATCTAACCCCCGGCTGAAATTTGGAGCCAAGCCCACCACTGCTTCGTTGGGACTATTGGGCAGTCTGCAACACGGAAAAGCCATTTGCTGGAAACAGTCCAAGAGTATCACTCGGCATGGGAAAGAAAACCCACAAAGTGGGGAATACAGTGGCGGGAGGGGGTTCCTCTATTGGGCACAGGGTGCCCAAACTAATGAGGACACCCCCCACTCCCCAGTCAACATAATGCCTCCTCCTTGCTGCTTGTAAAACCAACAGTGATGGTAAGCATGGATACGGCACCTCTTCCAAGGAACCAATTTATGGCTCCCCTGTCCTCAACCCACTCCCAAGGTTGGAGGGGGTTGTACAATTTCACTCCTTAACTTAATTTCCCATCACCCCTAGATGTATGAGAGGGAACAAAATCAAAACTCTTACTCGGAGTGCCCACCCGTACCTCATACTGCAAAGCACACATTTGTAAGTATCAAGAGTGGTACAATCAAACTTGCTTACAATGTTCTTGAAATTATTCAAGGGGCAATAGAATAATTTCCCAATAAATTATCAATTAAATAATTAGACAATACAAACAATTACTGTTCATGCTCACAAACCTTAAGCTCACTTGGCACAATGAGTTTTGGGGTATCCACACCAACTAGGACATCAACTCCACAGAAGATCAATATTGACAAGATAATGGAAAAATCACTGATAAGTTTCCTGACCTAAGGAAGAAATTAGTAAATTGTAAAACAATCATGCTGCAGAGCCATTTTAAATGGTTTCATTTGGACCAACTGATCCAATGCGATCAAGCATTGTGATAATAGCCATTCTTCGCACATATTCTTTAAGTTAAAAACACAAATTTAAACAAGTGTAATTAATCTACAATTAAAGCTGCACCGCCTTTATCTAAATGGGCAGTTCCATGGCTGATATTGTGAAATTGTAATGATTAATGATAAACAAGAGTACTGAAGGTTATTTATGGACAAGCATGTACAGTTTTAAACTGGTAAAAGGCAATTCAAAAATAACGCCTCAAAGTTCATCTTGATGTAGACAGTACTTAGCACCTGGAATGGGCTCCAGTCAGGGTGTTAGAGGCAAAAACTTTGGATCTATTTAAGAGACAGTTTGATGCCCCGATGGGAAGATAGTAGATTTTTCTGGAAGGATGATCTCATGTAGATTGAATGCCCACTCCATCCTTTTTTATCCCGTGACCTTTCCAATTTGAGACAAAACTGGCAACTATTTTCAAAGTGGGACTTGAATAGTCAGAGAGTTAATAAATATTTTGTTCCAGGTTTGAGGATACTTAGCCCCAATTGTTGTGAGACTCGGCGCTACATGATTATTTCAGTCTGATTTGCAGTCACTTCATATCATTTTAATAAACTCTCAGGGAAAACACAAAATATAGCCCAGTACCATGACCACATAAATCTCGGCTGTGTCTTTGCCACTGCTGAGATACAAAAGGAAGCTTTCACCTCCTTTCACATTCCTGGACCAAGTCAACAGTTTGGTTCTTGTTTCAAAATCAAGGCAATGTCATGTCGCAGCTGACCAGGGAAACGAGCTTCAGGAGATAGGCGCATCCTACCACCAGGAGGCACGTCCTGCAGGTAACCAATCTAGAGCAATTCTATCCTGATCTGACATCTACACACACCAGTTTCCAGCAGGAGTTGTGGAAAGTGACCAGGAATGGGAAGACTGTGTGATTTCCCCTCTCCTTGAATCCCCTGGGGAAGTTCGGAACCTCTCCTCCAGTGGGTTGGGAAGCCAAAATTAGATCACCAAAGTTGTTTCCAAATATATTAGTTTTACAGCCGGCCGCCAACATGAATTCAATTGGGTTCCATGATAGCTCATAGAGTTTATTCAGTAAGTAGTGGAGTCATACACAGACAAGGAAGGTTTGATCACCTGGACATCAATATGCAAGCTCTGCCCCCATTGCAGAAGATCCTGGTGGTGGGGAGGTTAAACAGGTAAAATAAAAAGTGGGGAACAACCCCCAACCTGCCAAATGGGCAAGTTGCCATCTTTACAGCAGCAGGTTACGAGGTGTGCAAGTGTCCAATCTTAGTGAGCCTGGACTCTTCATTGCCATATTTAAATCAATTGCACTGCGTGAGCCTGAATTGAAATGAATTACTGCCAACCTGGTTTCCTTGTGCTAGGGAAACCTGGCAGCAAAATAAACAGCTGCTGTCTCCAGAATGCTTTTGAGGGCACTCCTTGTGGCTAGGAGGAACAGGAATGCACCCTCCAAACCCCCATGGAATCCCTCAGCATTACTTCTGTCAATCATGTCTGTCCAACCGCAATCACAGAAATCTCCCCCTACCCTAGATCTGCAATCTGCCATTCAATCTGATTAACCCCCGCACCTCCAACCCCAACCTGTTGTCTGACCCGGAGTCCATTCGGCCCCTCCCCACCTCCAACCGTGATCTAGTGCCTGCCCCGATTGCTGGGACCGGTTTCCAAAGGGGAACGACCGAGGCTTCCTGTCCTCAGTTCTCCCATCCAACAAGTGGCTAGCTGGTCAATTCTGTCCGGCTGCCCGATAGGAAGTGGAAAAAGAATGGTAAGAGGTGGTACCCTTAAATTCACCAGGATCTTCATGTCGCTGGCCTGTTCCAAGCAGGTTTCCTCTGTGCTAGCAAGCTCCCCTGCACCCAACCTCTGAATATCAGTCGATCTCAGCTAGGGGAAAGGATGTGGTGGCAGTGCTAAAATTACTTTCAAAGGAAAGTAAGCCAGTGTTTCTGCTCCAGGTCACCCTGCAGTGACCCCTGCTGGAAGTGAGCAGATGTGGATCTCACATGAGCAGACAGCATATTCTACTGATACTCAACATCAAAGCTCATAGATACAAGATTAAATGCAAGTGATGCGTTATTTTATAACGCCTGCTGTTATTTTAACTAACCCATCATTTTAGGTAGGAGCTTCATTAAAGAAGCAAATCAGAGTTCTTTCATGTCATTAGGAACTCAATGACAATTTAACAATCTGTCTATTGCAGAAGCCCTGTTCAGTAAAACCTGGCAGGGAAAACAAGGCCCTTAAGATAAGTCAGAAACTAGAGCAGCACGGTGGTGCAGTGGTTAGCACTGCTGCCTCATGGTGCCGAAGTCCCAGGTTCAATCCCATTCTCTGGGTCACTGTCCATATGGAGTTTGCAGATTCTCCCCGTGTTCTGTGGGTTTCGCCCCCACAACCCAAAGATGTGCAGGGTTGGTGAATTGGCCATGCTAAATTGCCCCTTAATTGGAAAAACATGAATTGGGTACTCTAAATTAAAAAGAAGGTAAGTGGGACCAGGAGGAGCAGGAGTGCTCTTCTGGGTTACGCAAGCAAAGTCTCGGGGTGCAATTTAACGGAAAAAGTGTAATTCCGAGGAAGATTCTCACCATTACTAACTGTCTTGCCGTCTGATTCGTTGGACTCGCACCCCAGCATCTTGCTGCTAACAAGAAGAGCTGCTTTTAAACGCTCCCTCACCACTCTCTCCCCGTCAACACAAACCAGGCAGTGCGCAGACCTGCTCCTCGCTTTGGGGTTGTTGACCTGGCCAGGCTTCTGGATGCAGTGGATGCGAGACAGGACATCCTGTTCCCCCGAGGAGGTCGGAGGGTCAGCAGCAGGGCCACCAATGCCGCCTTGGAGGTAGTGGCAGCAACTGGTCAGTTCGGGCAGCATGATCAGGAGGACCGCCATACAATGTCGGAAGAAGGCCAATGACCTCCATCGATCTGCAAGGGTAAGTTACCACCTCTCTCCTGACATTGGTTTAGTCTGACACCCTTCATATTCCCCAAACCCCCGCCACAAATCACTTCGCACCTTCCCCACATTCGGTCTTGGTACTTGTTCCACAGCACCCTTGGCACCCACCAGCACAACTCTTCATGCCAAATTGCAGTGCCCACATATGCCACCTGCCATTGACCCCACCCACCCGATCCATCAATCATGCTGCTCACAATGCCCTCTCTTTGTCCCCTCAGGATACGTTGGCCCAAAATACACGTGAAAGAGCCAAGACAAGCGGCGGAGTAGCAGAGATTAAGTCCTCACCCCCTATGAGGAACAGGCCCTGGAGATTGAGGGATAGACTGAGGAGAGAGCAGTCACTGACAGTGAGGTTGGCCTGAGCTGCAGAGGTGAGGATCCACTGCCCCATCACCCAGATGATAGCAGGGTTGCACAGTGGTTAGCACTGCTGCCTCACAGCTCCAGGGACTATGGTTCAATTCCAGCCTCGGGTGACTATGTGGAGTTTTCACTTTCTCCCTGTGTCTGCGTGGGATTCCTCCAGATGTTCCAGTTTCCTTGCACAGTCCAAAGATGCATACGTTTGGTGGATTGGCCATGCTAAATTGCCCCTTAGTGTCCAAACGGTTAGGTGGGGTTATTGGGTTACGGGGATAGGATGGAGTCGTGGGCTTAAGTAAGGTGCTCGTTCCAAGGGTTGTGCAGACTCGATGGGCAGAATGGTCTTCTTCTGCATTGTAGGGATTCTATAACCTGTCTCAAACGAGTTGTTCATGTCAGACAAAACAATACTTCCCTTTCACTGGCCACATGTCCATTCTCTCGCAGGATCTCCATTTGATGGGGCTGGGCAATCCAGAACCGTCTCCATCTCTGCCACCCAAGTGGACACCTCAGAGGAGAGCTCTGAGGAGACCATCATCGAGGTGTCACAAATGTAGAGACACATACCTCGGTGGGCGACATTAGTGGACAGGCTTCTGGGGCCCAATCTGGTGAGCACCACACAATTGCTGATGCACATCAGGTGGAGGCGGGAGCATTCAAGGAAGCCAGCAGTATGTGCGCAGGAGTTGATGGGCCAGCACTGCTGGGGTGGAAACCATAGTGGAAAGTCTGCAGCACGAGTGTCTTGAGTGGCAGTGTCCAAGGCACGACTCAGCCTGTGCTGACCATGGCCGAGGGCCTCAAAATCATGCCCCAGTCGAAGAGGGACATGTCCCAGATGCAGGTGGACATTGCCAAGGGATTTGGAGCATGGCCAAGTCACAGAGGAGCATCGCTGAGGGCAGTGACACCGTGACGCAGACAATGGGGAGGCGCTGGGAATGACGGTGCCGAATAATGCAGAATGGAGCTCACTCCAGCTGCCTCTTCATAGCATGGAGACCCCCAGGGCTCCACAGGCACCATCAGGAAGGAGGAAGAGCTGAGGCCAACCCAGGCCCTGCCACCAAGGAGCCGATGGTGGTCTGAATACCCCAGCCTAACACCGGCGCAACTCCAAGGGCAGCGGGCAGAACAGAGTGGCACAGCAACGCCAGTTTCACTAGTAGGGGAGTGAACTGCTTCTCCAAAACACAAGCTGCAGGATGACTCCGTCCTGAGAGAATGTTTGGACAGACAGGTGGCCGCTGTGCTTTGCCCTGTTATGGGGTGTTAAACATGAAAGAAAGCAGGATTTAAGGCTTCATAGACCAACCGCTACCCCATCGCAGGGGAGACCCATGACCTGGCCCCTCAAGCCCAGCAGCAGCCTCCCCAATCCCTAGCTCCCTTGGCAGTATCCTTCTCCCCAACCACCCAAACCCATGGCATCTGGACAGTGGCTGCTGTGCCCTTGTGCTGCCTGAAGGTAAATGGTAACGGGGTACTCACTTCCTTCCTTTCAGAGTCCATGGTGCCTGGTCTATGTTTGTAAGGACCAATAGTAATTGGCACCCAGCTGACACCCTGGACAGGATTTAACTAAATGGGAACAAAGTCCCATAGCGAGCGCATTTAGCCGCCTATCTCCCGGTGCTCACAAAGAACAAAGAAACAAAGAAAATTACAGCACAGGAACAGGCCCTTCGGCCCTCCCAGCCTGCGCCGATCCAGATCCTCTATCTAAAACTGTTGCCTATTTTCTAAGGATCTGTATCCTTCTGCTCCCTGCCCATTCACATGCAAAACAGTTGCATTTGCACCTGTCTCCACCTTAATGCTGGCCTGCAGAATCTATGATTTTGACCAAACCAGCCAGCTGCCTCCTTCGCCCATTTCCGACAGACAGTTGGACAAAATAATGGAAAATGGGACTGCTCAGAAGTGTCATCTTTCAGATGAGAAGTTAAACTGAGGCCCCATCTGCTCTTCCAAGGTGGAATTACAAGATCCCATGGCATTATTACGAAGATCTTGTTCTCAAGATCTTGGTTAATATTTATTGTTATGCTGTAATTTTCTAACACTATTGCGGTCTTTTGCCTAATGGTGTGAAAATCACTCCCTCCTGATGTACTAAAGAATTTGGTGAGGGAATATCTTCACGTATTTAGCAAATTTAATTCCTAGATACTCCGAGGTTTTTGGATATCCAGAGCCAGATATTAGATTTTAATTCGACAACCCTGATTTTAACTCACTCCACCATCTGATCCAACTTTTCCACTCTGTCATAACCTTAACCTGCGCTTTTGAGGGTGGAGCGTGACACCCACAGGAAAACAACAGGATCCTTTTTTAAATATGCAGATTGGGTTCAAGGACCTGATCCACTATTTAAAATGAAGACTTGAGCTGGGACTACCCAGTAGGTAGGCTTTAAAATTTGATTTTAGGTTTCTTTGTAGGCCAAGGGGGGAGAGGTGTTCCACTCTGCTGTCCCCAATCACCTTCAGGACCACTACCTCCCCCACCCCATCCCTCCCCAGTGACTGGACTAGTTCCCACAGGGCCTGGGTTGCACCCTGCTGCTGCCAAATAAATTCTCTCTTCTGCTTGTAGGCAAGGTAGTGGATCTGCCTGGGTTCAGACAGAACTCTGGAAATGTTTGTATAAAGATAGGTCAGACATTAAGATTGGCCAGGCCGATGTGTCCGAGACTCCCTGGCTGCACTGCCTCCTTCGAACATCACACACACACGCTATATGCCTCCTCTCCCTTGCACTCTATTTAAATTGCGGCCAATGAATTTTGTTTTCGCTCTCCCAACCAGCTGGTCTTGATGAAACATGAACTCTGCTATGCAGAATCTCTGCGCCTTCATTGCTAATATTAGCTTTTTGTCAGTCAAGTGACTGATGCTTAGGTATTTTTAGTTTCAGGAGCGCCAAGAGGCATATTGCTTTCAACAACATTCAACATGCATGTTCTCGCCCAGTTGCAGTGGCTTTTAATGTGGGTTCAGTGAGTGGATCATTTGCCTGGGAATTTCTATTGGCTCTCATTTTATCTCAGCACGTTGAAATGTCATCATAAATCATTGGACAATACAATATTTTGCAAAGTTCCAGAAGCTTGTCTCATTGTAAACAGACTCCCAACAAAACCTAGTGAGCAATCAAACAGCTTTGAAAATTAAGCACATTAAATTAGTCTGCCAAGAAAAAAATGCAACAGATGATACTTACTGCAGCTGGGAAGTATCTGCTTGTTTTAAAGTTCTTCAGCGACATGGAACAAACAAATGTACCAAAGAAAAGAATGAAAGAAATGAGTGCAATGTCTGGAATATAATCACAGGTTTCGCCCACAAGCTGCCCTCCAATCTTCAAACAGTCTTTCTTTGTAAGTGAAGACCAGTTGACAGAATCCATATTGGACTAAAATGAAACACAGGATTAAACAGGATTACCAAAACCTTGTGAAAACGTTTGTATATTTATCAAAATCTATAAGTTGTAAAAGAAAGAGTCCTTTAATTGTCAAAATATCCTATGTTTATATAATTGCATTTAAAATTCAGAAGAAGTTGTACATCATATATTTCTTTCCAAGGTGCTGGCAAACTACATTACCCTGAACTGGAAATACAACAAAGCTCTCAAAAACATCACAATTGGAGTTCTACTGAAGACTCTGTGAGTAAATGCAGCAACCTGTGTCAAACAGATGGTCCTAGGTTTGATTTAAGGTCAATACGGAATTCACCAATCTCATTTTTAAAAAATTAATTCTTATGAGATGTGGGCTTCGCTGGGCAGGCCAGCATTTGTTGCCCATCGCTAATTGCCCTTGAGACGATGGTAGAGAGCTGCCTTCTTGAGAACCACTGCAGCCCATGTGGTGTAGGTACACCCACTGTGCTATTAGGGAGGGTGTTTCAGGAATTTGACCCAGCGACAGTGAAGGAACTGTGATATATTTTGAAGTCAGGGCAGTGAGTGACTTGGCGGGGAACTTCCTGGTTGTGGTGTTCCCATGTATCTGCTGCCCTTGTCCTTCTAGATGGTAGTGGTTGTGGGTTTGGAAGGGGCTGCCTAAGGAGTCTTGGTGAGTTCCTGCAGTGCATCTTATAGGTGGCACACCCTGCTGCTATTGTGCATCGGTGGTGGAGGGAATGAATGTTTGTGAAAGGGGTGCCAATCAAGCGAATTGCTTTGTCCTGGATGGTGTTGAGCTTCTTGAGTGATGTTGGAGCTGCACCTATCCAGACAAATGGGGGGTATTCCATCACACACCTGGCTTGTGCCTTGTAAGTGGTGGACAGGCTTTGGGGAGTCAGGAGGTGAGTTACTAGCCACAGGATTCCTAGCCTCTGACCTGCTCTTGTAGCCACAGTGTTTATATGGCTAGTCCAGTTCAGTTTCTGGTCAATGGTAACCCCCAGGATGCTGATAGTATGGGATTCATTGATAGTAATGTGATTGAATGTCAAGGGATGATGGTTTGATTCTCTCCGATTGCAGATAGTCGTTGCCTGGCACTTATGTGGCATGAATGTTACTTGCCACTGCCAGCCCAAGCCTGGATATTGTCCAGGTCTTGCTGCATTTAGTGTCTGAGGAGTTGCGAATGGTGCTGAACATCCATACATTTGGCCTTTTGTTGGAAGGAAAGTAGTTGATTTTAAAAAAACAATGTTTTTATTGGACTTTTGCATTTTACATTCGACAATTCCTTTTCTATTTACATATTTCTAGCTTCAACGTTAAATTACGTATATCGTATCCGTAAGTCGTGCTTTACAGAAAGTAATCAGGATGCGATTCTGGTTTATACAGAAAAGGACCAAAGGAGATAAATATTACAGGAAACAAAAGGTCTTTGATAAAGCAGCTGAAGATGGTTGTGCCTAGGACACTATTGTGAAGATGTCATGGGCAATCACTCTCACCTCACCTCTGGCAGTCAGTTCTTTTGTCCATTTCTGAAATAAGGTCAGGAGCTGAGTGACCCTGGAGGAACCCAAACTGCGCGTCAGTGAGCAGGTTATTGCTGAGTAAGTTTTTAATTTAAAAAAAAATAATAATTTACCAGATGTGAGCGTCGCTGGTTAGGCCAGCATTTATTGCCCATCCCTAGTTGCCCTTCAGAAGGTGGTGGTGAGTTGTCTTAGAACATTGAACATACAGTGCAGAAGGAGTCCATTCAGCCCATCGAGTCTGCACCGACCCACTTAAGCCCTCACTTCCACCCTATCTCCGTAATCCAATAACCCTGCCTAACCTTTTGGACATCAAGGGGCAATTTATCATGGCCATTCCACCTAATCTGCATGCCTTTGAACTGTGGGAGGAAACCGGAGAAGCCGGAGGAAACCCACGCAGACACAAGGAGAACGTGCAGACTCCGCACAGACAGTGACCCAGCGGGGAATCGAACCTGGGACCCTGGCACTGTGAAGTCACAGTGTTAGCCACGTGTGCTACCGTTGCCCTTGAGGTGCAGGTACACCCACTGTGCTGTTAGGGAGGGAGTTCCAGAATGTTGTCCCAGTGACAGTGAAAGAGCGGTGATATATTTCCAAGTCAGTGAGGTGAGTGACTTGGAAGGGAACCTCCAGGTGGTGGGGTTCCTAGGTATCTGCTGCCCTTGACCTTCTAGATGGTAGTGGTTGTGGGTTTGGAAGGTGAAATGCCTCTTGATAGCACTGTTCATGACCACTTCCATCACTTTGCTGATGATGGAGAGTAGACTGATAGGGCATTAATTGGCTGGGTTGGATTTGTCCTGCTTTTTGTGTACAGGACATACCTGGGCAGGTAGATGCCAGTGTTGTAAGCTGTACTGGAACAGCTTGGCTAGGGTCGCAGCAGGTTCTGAAGCACAAGTCTTCAGTACCATTGCCAGAATATTGTCAGGGCCCATAGTCTTTGCTCTTTCTTGATATCATGTGGGTGAATCGAATTGGCTGAAAACTAACATCTGTGATGCTGGGGATCTGTGGAGGAGACCGAGACAGATCATCCACTCGGCACTTCTGGCTGAAGATTATTACAAACTCTTCAGCCTTGTCTTTTGCACTGATGTGCTGGGCTCCTCCAGCATTGCGGATGGGGTATTTGTGGAGCCTCCTCCTCCAGTGAGTTGCTTAATAGTCCACCACCTTTCATGACTGGATGTGACAGGACTGCAGAGCTTTGATCTGATCCCTTGGTGTGGAGTTGCTTAGCTCTGCCTATCACTTGCTTCTTATGTTGTTTGGCACACAAGTAGTCCTGTGTTGTATCTTCACCATGTTGACACCTCATTTTTTATCATGCCTGGTATTGCTCATGGAATGTCCTCCTGCACTCTTCATTGCACCAGGATTGATCCCCTGGCTTGGTGGTAATAATGGTAGAATAGGGTACATGCTGGGCCATGAGTTTAATTCTGCTACTGCTGATGGCCCACAGCACCACATGGCTACCCAGTCTTGAGTTGCCAGATCTGTTTGAAGTCTATCCCATTTTACACGATGGTAGTGCCACACAAAACAATGCAGGTTGTCCTCAATGTGAAGACGTAACTTCGACTCCACACGGACTGTGCGGTGGGCACTCCGACCGATACTGTCAGGGACAGATGCGCCTGTGATATACAGGCTGATGAGGCTTGGTTGATCTAGTATGTTTTTCCCTCTTGTTGGATCCCTTATGTCACCATCTGTCACAGATTCAGTCCAGCAGTTATGTTCTTTAGGACTTGGCCAACTCAGTCAGTAATGGTGCTACCGAGCCACTTTTGGTGGTGGATATTGAAGTCCCCGACCCAGAGAACATTCTGTGCCCTTGCCACCCTCAGTGCTTCCTCCAAGTGATGTTCAACATGGAGGAGTATTGATTCATCAGCTGATGGTGAATAGTATGTGGTAATCAACAGGAGGTTTCCTTGCCCATGTTTGACCTGAAGCCATGAGACTGTTGAGAACTCCCGGGGAAACTCCCTCCCAACTGTATACCACTGGGGATGGTGATAGTGGTGTCTGGGGTATATGCCAGGCCATGATTGTGGCTGAGTTAACTTCTGTTGCTGATGACCCACAGCGCCTCATGGAGGCTTGTTATCTGAAAGGTATGATTACGTGAGTGTGACTATGTCAAGCTGTTGCTCTCCCAGTTTTGGCACAAGCCCCCAGATATTCGTAAGGAGGACTTTGTTGGGTTGACAGGACTGAGTCTGTCATTTCCAGTGCCGAGGTCGATATGGTTTCCTTCCTTTTTATTGAATTTGTAGTGGTCTGATACAATTGAGTGGCTTGCTGGGCCATTTCAGAGGCCATTTAAGAGTCAACAACATTGCTGTGGGTCTTGAGTCACATGTAGGCCAGACCAGGTGTGGATATTAGTGAACTAGCTCAGTTTTTAATGACAATTCATAATGGTTTCATGGTTATCACCGCACCATGGGGGTCTTATTTTGCGTAGTAACCTTTGATGTGCCATCTTGTCAGATGCCTTCTGGAAATCTAGGTACAACACATCCACTGGTTCCTCTTTTATCCACATTTCTTGTTACTTTCTCAAAAGGACTTCAATAAATTAGTCAAATATGATTTCCGTTTCACAAAAACACGTTGACTTTGCCAGATTGCATTGAGATTTTCTAACTACCTCACTATAACCTCCTTAATAGTAAATTCGATAATAGCAATAACTCAATGATAATAATAATAACAGTGAAATTGTACCTCACATTCATCAACACCTTCAAGGAGAGATAGGAGAAAATTGGAACAAAGTATTATTTTGGAACATATAAAATTTCTAGCTGGAGCCAAAACTTACAGCTGTATTATAGGTGACTGTGCCAAGTTTAAAATACGCTTCAGTTGTTTTGTTAAACAGACTTGTAACATTATCTGAAGAAAAAAAACAATAAAGTGAAATTCAATGTATAAATTAAATCTCCTTTGCTTAAAATTGTGTTTTTAAATATTGACAATTTCTTACCCGTGGGTGGGGAACAGGAACAATGATAGAGAGTAACACGGTTGTTGTTGTAACCAGAATTGATTGGATAATTCTCAGCCAATTGAAACATTTTCTGAAAAGCATCGTGGATGAAAATGAAGCTGATAAGAGTGCAGAAACCTTCCTCAGTGAAACGTGTAAAATACTGGATCAGGTAGCTGGCCTCTGTGGCAACCAGAATGAGACAAAAGAATGCTGTCCATATTCCAATCCAAAGGCGAAATTCCAAATAGTCAAGCTGGTAATCGCTGTGAATGTATATTTAAAAAATAAAGAATGATATTGATCGAGCAATTAATAAAATGCAACAATATTTCCAACAACTACAGCTTCAAACAGCTTCAGTTTCTATGGGGGAGATCTTCCGGCTGTTCACGCTGGCTGGATTGTCTGGTCCCATCGATGGCGCACCATCACCGGGGAGGGGGGGGTCGGTTAGCTCAGTTGGCTGGATAGTTAGTTTGTGATGTGGCACAATGCCAACAGTGCAGGTTCAATTCCCCATACTTGCTGAGGTTATTCGTGAAGGCCCTGCCTTCTCAACCTTGCCCCTTGCCTGTGTTGTGGAGCCCCTCAGGTTAAATCACCATCAGTCGTTGGTTAGCCCTGCTGTCTCACGGCGCCGAGGTCCCAGGTTCGATCCCGGCTCTGGGTCATTGTCCGTGTGGAGTTTGCACATTCTCCCTGTGTTTGGTGAGTTTCGGCCCCACAACCCAAAGATGTACAGGCTAGGTGGATTGGCCACGCTAAATTGCCCCTTAATTGGATAAAATTGGGTCCTCTACAACTTTTTTTGTTAAATCACCACCAGTCAGCTCTCGAAGGGACGTGCAGCCCCATGGTCCTCTGGGACTGTGGTGACATTTACATTTATTGCTTGTTTATATATGGAGGGCTTATCTGCTGTGAGACTGTACCCATAGGATCGATGGGATGAAATTCAAATAAGGTCACAACTTCTTCCCCTCATCATGGGCCGGGCAACTCACGATACGCCGCCCTGGCACCCCCCGCGATTCTCCCACACCCCGCTCAGAGAATCGCCGCTTGCCGTTTTTCACGGCGATCGGCGATTCTCCGGCCCGGATGGGCCGAGCGGCCTGACGTTCCCGACCGGTTCACGCCGGCGGCAACCACACCTGGGGCGCCATTCTCCCCTACCCGGCGTGACGGAGGGCCCCAGAGTAGGGGAGTGGCGCCAACCACTCAGGGGTCTTGCCTCCCCAAAGGTGGGGAATTCTCCCCATCTTTGGGGGCCAGCCCCGCGCCGGAGTGGTTGGCACCGGAAGACTGGCGCAAAAAACCGGCGCCCCCGGCAGCGGGGCTGGCAGAAAGGCTTTCGGCGGTCGGCGCATGCGCGATGTGGGGTTCTCTTCCGCTTCCGCCATGGCGGAGGCCGTGGTGGCCGCAGAGGAGAAATAGTGCAGCCAGGGCACTGGCCCGGAGTCTGAGCGGGGGGCCCCGATCGCGGGCCAGACCACCGTGGGGGCACCCCCTGGGGTTCGATCGACCCCGCCCCCCCCCAGGACCCCGGGGCCCGCTCGCGCCACTGACCCCGCTGTTCCAGAGGTGGTTCAAACCTCGGCGGCAGGAGAGGCCTCCCAGCGGCGGGACTTCGGCCCATCCGGGCCGGAGAATCACCGCAGGGGCCTCTCCGATCGGAGTGGCGAGATTCCCGCCACTGCCACTTCCCGGGTGGCGGAGAATCTCTGCCACGGCGGGGGCGGGATTTTCGGCAGCCCCAGGTGATTCTTCGACCTTGCTGGTGGTTGGAGAATTTTGCCCCAGGTCGCTGCCGTCGTGAACATGGCGCCAAAGTTTTGTTTGTGGCTTGTGGGGGGCGGAGAGGGGAGTGAGCACCACGGCCGTGCTCGGGAGGGGACTGGCCCGGGATCAGTGCCCACCGATCGTCGGGCCGGCGTCTCCAAGGGACGCACTCTTTCCCCTCCTCCGCCCCGCAAGATCAAGCCGCCATGTCTTGTGGGGAAGACAGCAACCGCGCATGCATGGGTTGGAGCTGGCCAACCTGCACATGCGCGCTGACGCCACTTAGGCACCGCCGTCGCATCATTCTCGGCCCGCCGCCTTGTTGCAAGCGTCAAGGCCCGGCGGCCGAGATTTACGGAGCGCCGCTCTTAGCCACCTGGGGGGGGTTGAATAGGGTGCAAGGAGCGGCCTCCGAGGCCGTCATGAAACTCGGCCGAGTTCACAACGGCCTTCCCGATGCCGCGCAGGAGCGGAGAATCCCGCCCCATATTTATCTTTCCATTGTGAAAGTTGGCCTGGTGCATAATGGGCAGCTGATCTGCTCCTATCCATTTCGTGCCTCCACAAAACTGGAATTTCACCACAAATTATTTCAAGGATCCCACTAAAATGTATTTGTTGTTTCACAGAGACCATCAGTATGTGTTGGGGCATCACAAAAATAAAATGAGCTAATTTTAGGAACATTTCTTCAAAAATATGTTTTACATTAATTGAGAGGGGAGAAAGAAAAATAGTAAGTAAAGGAATTCTAGGTAAATATTTTTAAAGCCAAATGTTTGCTGCATCGAGTCTTGAAACATTCCCTGAAACACCTGTCTGCCCCTTTTTTTGTACGGGGAGTTGGCTAAAAAATAAATTTTTCCAATATCCATTGTGGTTTATTAATTCTGGACAGGTGTTTAGTCAGGAAAATATCAACAAACGGGTACAAAATCTCAAAAGAAAAATACTTGAATTCAAAAAATTCCTTTGTATTTTTAAGACCCTTTAAAGAACAGACCTAGAGTTCCCCCAATGGTTCAACTGGATGAGGATATTCCAAAATTCCGTGGACACAGGAGAGGTTCTAGAGGATTGGAAAAATGCTAACGTAACACCCTTATTCAAAAAGGGAAGCAGGCAGAATGTGGGGAAGTGGGAAATTATAGACCAGTTAGTTTAACATCTGTTTAACATCTGTTGTTGGAAAATTGTTAGAATTATCAAAGACGTAATATCAGGACATTTAGAGAGCCAAAGTGCTATCCATCAGAGTCGACATGGTTTCATGAAGGGCAAATCATGTTTGACTAATTTGCTTGAGTTCTGAAGATGCAACAAGCAAAGTGAATAATGGGGAACCTGCAGATGTAGTGTATCTGGACTTCCGAAAGGCGTTTGATAAGGTGCCACACAGAAGATTCATTCACAAGGTGAGATCATCTGGGATTAGGGGCAATTTATTAGCTGGATAGAAGACTGGCTGACGGATAGGAGACAGAGGGCACGATTCTCCGCTCCCCACGCTGGGTGGGGGAATCGCGGGAGGGCTGGGCGACTCATGCCACGCCGCCCTGGCACCCCCCGTGATTCTCCCGCTTGGATAATCGGCGCTCGCCGTTTTTCACGGCGACTGCCGATTCTCTGGCCCGCATGGGCCGAGTGGCCTGACGTTCCCGACTGGTTCATGCCGGCGGCAACCACACCTGGTCGCTGCCGTCGTGAACATGGCGCCAAAGTTTTGATTGTGGCTTGTGGGGGGCGGAGAGGGGAGTGAGCACCACGGCCGTGCTCGGGAGGGGACTGGCCCGCAATTGGTGCCCACCGATCGTCGGGCCGGCATCTCCAAGAGACACACTCTTTCCCCTCCGCCGCCCCACAAGATCAAGCCGCCATGTCTTGCGGGGCAGTGGAGGGGAAGACGGCAACCGCCCATGCGCGGGTTGGAGCCGGCCATCCTGCGCGTGCGTGGCTGACGTCAAGGCCCGACAGTAGAGATTTACGGAGCGCCGCTCCTAGCCCCCTGGAGGGGGTGAATAGGGTGCGAGGAGCGGCCTCCGAGGCCGTCGTGAAACTCGGCCGAGTTCACGACGGCCTTCCCGATGCTGCGCGGGAGCAGAGAATTCCGCCCAGAGAGTCGGAATAAATATGTCTTTTACTGGACGGCAAGATGTAACTAATGGGGTGCCACAGGGTTCTGTCCTTGGGCTCCAGCTATTTACAATCTATATTAACGACATAGATACAGGGACAGAAGGTTCTATAGCTAAATATAGGTGGGATAGTAATTTGCAATGAGGAAATAAGAACCTTAGAAATGGATACAGATAGGTTAGGAGAATGGGTCAAAATGTGGCAGATGGAGTTTAACGTGGATAAGTGTGAGGCCATGTATTTTGGTTGAAAAAGTGGAAAGACAACTTATTACCTAAACGGGGAGAGACTTCGGGGTGCTCTGATGCAGAGGGATCTGGGTGTCCTTGTGCATGAGTCACAGAAAATGAGCGTGCTGGTGCAACAGATAATAAGGAAAGCAAATGGAATGTTGGCATTTATAGCAAAAGGAATTGAGTATAAAGGTAAGGAAGTGTTGTTGCAACTATACAAAGCATTGGTAACACCACACCTGGAGTATTGACACCAGTTTTGATCCCCTTATTTGAGGAAAGATGTAGTGGCATTGGAGGCAGTTCAAAGGAGGTTCACTCGATTGATTCCAGCGATGAGGGGTTTGTCGTATGAGGAGAGATTGAATAGTTTAGACCGATACTCTCTAGCATTTAGACGAATGCGGGAAGATCTAATTGAGCTTTACAAGATGCTAAAGGGCATGGCTAAAGTAGACGTGGAGCAGATGATTCCTCTTGCGGGGCATTCTAAAACGAGAGGTCATAATCTTAGAATAAGAGACAGCAAATTTAAAACAGATTTGAGGAAAAACTACTTCTCCCAAAGGGTTGTGAATCTGTGGAATTCGCTACCCCAGAGTGCGGTGGATGCAGGGTCAGTAAGTAAATTTAAGGAGGAGTTAGACAGATTTTTAATTGGTAGTGGGTTGAAGGGTTATGGAGAACGGGTAGGAAGGTGGAGTTGAGGACAGGATGGGATCAGCCATGATCACATTGAGGGTGTTAGGTTCGGGAGGCTAAATTGCCTACTCCTGCTCCTAGGTCATGTGTTCTAGGGAGGAGATGCTCTGGCTGATTTCGCAATCCAGCTCTTGGTCTGTAACATTGTAGGTAACAGAGAGGGAACATATCAGCCATAATTGAATGGCAGAGCAGACTCAATGGGCCGAATGGTGAAATTCAATGTAAACAACCAAGTATGAAGGGATAACAGAAGGCACACTGCAATGGTGAAACCACACCCCAATAAAACTTCAAGGGGATTGAAATGCTTCTCCAAGACACAAACTGAAGAATGGCTCTATCCTGAGAGAGAGTTTTAGGACAGACAGGCTGCAGCTGTTCTTTTCCCTGATATGGGGTGCATCCCGGGGAGGACCTCTGACTTGGCCTCCTCCAACCCAGCAGGAGCCCCTCGAACCCCATCTCCCTTGAATGAACACCCCTCCGACATCTGGCCAGCTACTGCTGTGCTCCCAGGAGGTAAGTGGAGAAGGGTACCCATCTCCTTGCTCCCAATCAGAGACCATGGTCCATGGTCCCCTCTTTTAAGGACTAGTAATGATTTGCACCTGGCGGGTGGGGAGCATACCGAGAGGCTGATGTACTTGACTTCAATCTCACTAATGAATTTTAAATGAGTGCAATAGCTCTGATCAGATTCTTGCCCTTTTTGGATTAGATCCTGATGACACCTGCTGGAGCGGGTCAGGAGCATCGGAAATCGTTTGGCACTCTGCACAAATCCCATTTCGGGTCTCTCCCAGAATTCTCCTGAAATAGCGGGATTTGCGCTGTGCGGAATGCACCTATAATGCGGAGGGAAGAAAACACGGAAATCTGCTTTTCACCTTGAGGTACCCTCTCAACAACTTCAAAAGCTTTTATAATAAAGTGTGACCACAGCTGCCGGGTCACCGTCGTGGAGAGAGAACACCCCCACCCATGACCAGGCAGGCAGGGCGAGCTGCAGAGTCTGTCTGGCGCACTGGCCCCCAGTCAGCTGATTTAGTTCCTGACTCCTTGGGAGTTCGTAGGTCGATGAGAATGTCAGCATCAGACAACTGACATTTACTCACCCTAATTGGCTTCCTACCACTTGAGGGTCAGGCCGGGTTGCCGATCTGACCCCAAACTCGCCTCTGGGAAAATGGTTCAGCAGAGGGATGGTGCTGATGAACTGGGTCATTGGCGCAAATTTTCACACCCACCTGTCTCTGTACTGGGGGTAAATATTCTGCCCACAGTTTCCATACTAAGCTCATTCTCTTACACAAGCCAGTGAGTCAGTGTACCCAATAGAAAGTGACCATTGATTGCTTTACGACCATTATTATGACACATTCACAATAAGAATAAAGAAAGTCAATATACTTCAGCAAATATAAAACTCCAATATCAAATTGATATTGAAACTTAAGTAATGTTCAACCACAATTATCGTACCTGCTAATGTTGAAGAGCAGTCGCTCAAATACCAAAACAGGACCAGTGCTACCAAGAACAGTTAACGGCTGGCCAGAAAAGAGGCAGAAAACCGCTCCGGCAATAGCTGTTCCAAGGAAGCTCTCGATAATTCCCTGGAATATATATAGGAACAAAAAGCACTGATCATTATGATGCTAAACTGATTTTGTTTTTCTTTAACAATACAGTCATGGAAGAGAAAAAGTAAGAAACGGCAGAAAGAAGCAAAAGATCAGAGAGTAACAGACAAAGAGGAGAAGAATGAAACAGAAAATCAGAAAAGAGCAAATAAAGTAAGAGCGAGGAAAGAAAATGGGAAAAAAAAATGAAACAACATAAGAGTGAACAGCAAGTTATAAATATTGTAGTATAACCTGAAGTTTAAAAATATTCTCATAAGTACAGAACATGTACAGAAACAAAAATAGAAAGTAGAAACCAGTGTAATTATTTTTACTTTTGGTGAGACAAGCTGACTATGCACCCAGGGTAAAGAGCATTATAACATATAATTACCGGGACTAAACTAATCTTTTGTTGTGCAGGCGCTGTGGACTAATATGCAAGATGAAAAGTATAATGATGTAACACTATTAAAATAAATTGCACCCAAGTAAGTTGAATACAAACCTGCATGTTGTCAGTTGCATCACCCAAGATGCCCCCAAATGTAATTGCATTTGTTACACTGGCCAAATAGATGAATAGGACAGCTGAAAGACACTGAAGGTTCAGCGCATCATAAAAGTCACTGGCAAACCAAGGTGCTTTTCTTTTGATGTCATTGATCAATCCTCCAAATAACCTAGAGATGGGACAAAACATAGGTTTTTTTATGAACCTATTGCAACATATATTTCACTGGTTTACATTATCAGAATAATTTTCTGCTCCTGGGTTTAATTTTAAGGTAATACCCCAGTTCTGTACAATGAATGTCACGGTGGTTAGCACTGTTGCTTCACAGCACCAGGGTCCCAGTATGATTCCCGCTTGGGTCACTGTCTGTGCGGGGTCTGCATGTTCTCCCTGTGTCTGCGTGGGTTTCCTCCGGTTTCCTCCCACAAGTCCTGATAGATGTGCTGTTAGGTGAATTGGACATTTTGAATTCTCTTTCCGTGTACCCGAACAGGCGCTGGAGTGTGGCGACTAGGGGATTTTCACAGTAACTTCATTGCAGTGTTAATGTAAGCCTACTTGTGACAATAATAAAGATTATTATTATTAAATGGTAACTGCACTGTTCAATTTGAAATTGAACAGGAAGCTCCGAGCTTCAATTTTTGACCTGTGCTAAATTCTCAGCTGAGAGAGGCGGCACAGTGGTTACCACTGCTGCCTCATAGCACCAGAGTCCTGGGTTCAATTCCAGCCTTGGGTGACTGTGTGGAGTTTGTACTTTCTGTCCCTGTCTGCGTGGGTTTCCTCTGGGTGCTCCGGTTTCTCTCAGTCCAAAAAAGTGCAGGTTAGGTGGATTGGCCATGTTAAATTTCCCCTTAGTGTCCAAAGATATATAGGTTAGTTGGGTGGGGGGGGGGGGGGGGGGGGGGGGGGTCCTAAGTAGGATGCTCTTTCAGAGGGTCGGTGCAGACTCGATGGGCCGAATGGCCTCCATCTGTACTGTAGGAATTCTATGGTTCTATATGTTTCTTCATATGATTATTTAAAATATATATATGTTAGTCATAAAATTTGTAAAAGCACAACTTTGGCAAGTTGACAATACATCAAGTGCAATAAAGTTATATTTTGTTCTGCAAAGTACAAGTCACCAGGTTGCCTAACTGCATTTATAATTACAGATTATAAATACACAATATACATTTCATGTCAAACATTGTCTGCTACCTGCAGCCCCTGTGGTTTTATACGGGTCCCAGTCCCTTGGTGTTGTAAATAAGCCAAAAGCAGTATGTAGATACTCACTTTCCTGTTCTTTTCAAATCTTCAGCAACATGCAGACTACTCCCATATCTTTCTTCATGATGAATATGACTTCCTTTATGCATGTGAACTTTAAAACTATGAGAATACGCAGATTTTCTACAAGATAAAATATTAATGGGAATTCTTTTAAAACTGAAATGTAACTTGTGTTATGGTAATGTTGCATGCAAATTATTATACAATCAAACTGAACTGAGAACAATTTATTTCTGTAATATATTCCAACCATATAATGACAGAAAAGTGACTAATATTAAAATACTATCTGCATAAGACTTCTTCTATAGGAGGTCACATTACAAGACACCAACAGTAAATGCTATTTGTGTAGTCGTATATATGCCAATATGGGAGTGATTGAGAAGTGGGATCAAATACAAAAATATACAAATAAGTTAAGAAAGTGAATTGAGGGATGGCAAAATTGTAATTCATGAGGGCAGCAACAAAAACTTGCCATTTGTGCGATAAATTGTCAGAAGACTCTTCCCAGGAGCATTATTAAACAATCCGACACCAAGATACAAGAGGAGAGATGAGGGCAAATGACAAACAGCTTGGGCAGAGAAGTAAGTTTGAAGGAGCAACTTAAAGGAGACGAAAGAGGTAGAGAGGTTTTATGAGGGAATCCCAAAGCTTAGGGTCTGCTAGACTTCTCCTTGGCACATTTGTGTAATCAATAAGGCTTAAGTTATCAAATTGTAGGGACGGCGCCGTGGCACAGTGGTTAGCACTGCTGCTTCACGGTGCTGAGGACTGGGCTCAATCCCGGCCCCGGGTCACTGTCCATGTGGAGCTTGCACATTTTCCCCATGTCTGCACAGGTCTCAACCCCAAAGGATGTGCAGGGTAGGTGGATTGGCCACACTAAACTGCCCTTAATTGGAAAAAAATAATTGGGTACTCTACATTTTTTAAAAAAGTTATCAAAATTTAATTTACATAAGCTTAGCGATGAAACATCTTAATTTATATACAATATTGGGATGTTAAGAAAGTCTCAAAGTTGGTATTCCTTTAAGTGACAAAATACTGTAATGTAGCTTTAAGAAACAAAACATGGAGTGATAGCTGGGACACATTTTGCATTTTTGGGCTCCAGTGAGTTCAGCATTAGCAGTAAACAGATGCCAAGATTGCAATGCTGCCAGGTTAGAAGGGTGGTCTGATGATGGTTCTCCAGTAAAAAGGGTACAAGTTAAAGTTAGATTGCTGTGGGAAAGTCAGGAGTACTCCTCTCATTGATCAAGAATTGTAACTATTTGGTTATAAGTTTGTTGTGTTATGTTACAAGCTGCTACTTGATGTAGGCTTTGCTGAAGGATGCTCCAGACTCTGAGATAAGTTCAACGTATTTATTGAGCGATAAACAATGCTCCTAAATGAGTTCGACACCCTGCTAACCTGGCAGGGCAGCACGGTAGTATTGTGGATAGCATAATGGCTTCACAGCTCCAGGGTCCCAGGTTCGATTCCTGCTTGGGTCACTGTCTGTGCGGAGTCTGCACATCCTCCCCGTGTGTGCGTGGGTTTCCTCCGGGTGCTCCGGTTTCCTCCCACAGTCCAAAGATGTGCAGGTTAGGTGGATTGGCCATGATAAATTGCCCTTAGTGTCCAAAATTGCCCTTAGTGTTGGGTGGGGTTACTGGGTTATTGGGATAGGGTGGAGGTGTTGAACTTGGGTAGGGTGCTCTTTCCAAGAGCCGGTGCAGACTCGATGGGCCGAATGGCCTCCTTCTGCACTGTAAATTCTATGTTCTATGTTCTATGTAATCTGACTCTAGTAACTCAGTCGACTCTGCTAACTATACAAGCTTGCTCTAGACCACGTGCTAGGGTGTGATGTTGCTGTTAATCAACCCTGTCATGCTCTCTAGGTTTCTGCCGGTGGAAGAGGCAGAGCCTGTGTCCCTTGTCCTTTTTATAGTGATTGTGTAGTGCCCCCTTGTGGTAATGCCACCTCTGGGTGTCCTGATTACCCGTTGGTTGTGTCCTGTTCTGATGACCCATTGGTTGCGTGTCGGCATATCATGACAAAGTTGTTGCAGGTGCACAAATTGGGCTGGATGTTGCAAAAGCTGTCTGCAAAAAAAAGGTATAAAAAAATAGAGAAGCAACACTAGGGTTTGCAATCGTCAGGGGATACTATTTGTCTCAGGACACTTGCTTGGTACATTATTGGGAAGGAAAGTGAAGGGTTAAGAGGAGAACACTTGCTCAGAAGTTAGCATTTTTGCAAGACATTGCTAGTTGATGGGTTGTGGGTTGCCATAAGAACCTAGAAGTGAGCACAGTGGGTAGCACAGCTCCAGGGTCCCAGGTTCGATTCCCGGCTTGGGTCACTGTCTGTGCAGAGTCTGCACAGTCTCCTTGTGTATGCGTGGGTTTTCTCCAGGTGCTCCGGTTTCCTCCCACAAGCCTCGAAAGACACACTGTTAGGTAATTTGGGCATTCTGAATTCTCCCTCTGTGTACCTGAACAGGCACTGGAATGTGGTGACTAGGGGCTTTTCACAATAACTTCATTTCAGTATTAATGTATGCCTACTTATGGCAATAAAGATTATTATTATTAAGTGATTAAGGTAATTGTCACAGGTTGGGGATTGCAAACAGAATCCAGATCAGTGTTAGAATCAAGCATTCGGCTAAAGTTAATTCCTTAAGAGAAATTGAATAGTCTTTTTATGAAAACTATCACTGACAGAGAGAGAGAGAAGGATCCATTTGGGTTGAGGTCTTAAAGGAGTTTGTATGTTAGGATTATGTTGATGAAATTCAAATCTTGAAGGATGTTGTGAGTCAAGACGCCAGGTTCAATTAACTAAGAAAAGGTCTCTGAAGTCCCGGGTCATCCATAAAAAGATGACCAACATGCGTTGACTTTGTGGACAGTGCCATGCCTCAATTGGTGAAATGTTTTTTTTTGGGTTTTTTTTTTGTTTTTTTAAAATAATTTTTATTGAAAAATTTTGATTTTATACAACATTGACGCACCTTAGTAAAATACAGAAAATAACAATAATATTAACAATCATATACATTCGCCCCATCCCCATGAACAACCCAGCATTTTAACAACGCAAATTAACACACTATAAGGAAGTCCAGAAAAGGCTGCCATCGTTTATAGAACCCTTGTATTGATCCTCTCAGGGCAAATTTGACCTTTTCCAATTTTATAAATCCCGCCATGTCACTGATCCAGGTCTCCACGCTTGGGGGCCTTGCATCCTTCCATTGTAACAGAATCCTTCGACGGGCTACTAGGGACGCAAAGGCCAGGACACCGGCCTCTTTCGCCTCCTGCACTCCCGGCTCTACCGCAACTCCAAAAATCGCGAGTCCCCACCCTGGTTTGACCCTGGATCCAACCACCCTCGACACCGTCCCCGCCACCCCCTTCCAGAATTCCTCCAGTGCCGGGCATGCCCAGAACATATGGGCGTGGTTCGCTAAACTCCCCGAACATCTGGTGCACCTGTCCTCACCCTCAAAGAACCTACTCATCCTAGTCCCGGACATGTGGGCCCGGTGCAGCACCTTAAATTGGATGAGACTAAGCCTCGCACATGAGGAGGAAGAGTTGACTCTCTCCAAGGCCTCCGCCCAAGTCCCGTCCTCTATCTGCTCCCCGAGTTCCTCCTCCCATTTAGCCTTCAGCTCCTCCACTGACGTCTCCTCCACCTCCTGCATTACCTTATAGATGTCAGACACCTTCCTCTCTCCTACCCACACCCCCGAAAGCACTCTGTCCATCGTCCCCCGCGAGGGCAGCAACGGGAATCCCTCTACCTGTCGCCTAGCAAACGCCTTTACCTGCAGGTATCTGAACATGTTCCCTTGGGGAAGGCCAAATTTATCTTCCAGTTCCCCAAGGCCCGCAAACCTCCCGCCAATAAACAGGTCCCTCAATTTGCTGATGCCCGCCCTTTGCCACCCCCTGAATCCCCCATCCGTGTTCCCCGGGATGAACCGATGGTTGTCACCCAGTGGAGCCTCCATCGAGCCCCCTGTTTCCCCCCGATGCCGTCTCCAATTGGTGAAATGTTAAGTATCAATCTTTATTGTCCAATGAACCTTGTTATCATGGGATTGTCCTTTTTGCCAATAAGTTTATTCTCAACAAGAAGGTTTTTACTCTGGGGTTTAGCATCGAGTCCAAAAACCCTACAGACTTAAGCAGCTAAGTCATGGCCAGCAAGGGTGGATTGATGAAAATCAATTAATCTTCAACGAAGTAGTGAGTCTCCAGGAAGTCACAAGGAAGTTGTGGTCTCTGGAGCTGGTGAAGTTTAGAGATGGAAGGAGGAAGGTCAGAATAGATTTGAAAAAGAAATGGGAATTTTAAATCAAGGCATTGCTGAGTAAGTCAGTGTAGGTCAGCAAGCATTGGGTGATTGATGAACGAGACATAGTGAGAGTTAGGATATAGCCACAGAGTTTTACATGGAGCTCAAGTTTAAAGAGGGTGAGATAAGGCAAGGTCAAAGGTAGGAGATGCTATGGAGTTGGCGAGGATGTAAGGAATCTTACCTCGAGGTTAAATAGGACAACAGTCTGATAGAACCTCAGACTGTGGCCAGGCAGCTGGAGTCAAATGCTAATAAGGAATGGAGTTGGTGGCGGGACCAAAGACAATAATCTTTTTGCAATATTTAATTGGGAGAAATATTTGGTCATCTAATACTCAATGTTAGGCGAGAAGCCTGACAAATCAAAAGCAGTAGAAAGGTCGAGAGATGTGGCAGTGAGGTGGAGCGAGATGTTGTCAGTGTACATAGAAACCTGACATTATAGTTTCAAAAGATGTTGTCAAACGGCAGCAAGTAGTTAAAATAGGAGGGGTCCAAGGAAAGATCCTTTGGGTGATTCCTGAGTCATTGGTGCAGGATAGATGCGTAAACCATTGCAGCAGATGTTTTGGCTATGACGCGATAGTTGGGAATTGAGCATGGTAGCATGGTGGTTAGCATAAATGCTTCACAGCTCCAGGGTCCCAGGTTCGATTCCCGGCTGGGTCACTGTCTGTGAGGAGTCTGCACGTCCTCCCCGTGTGTGCGTGGGTTTCCTCCGGGTGCTCCGGTTTCCTCCCACAGTCCAAAGATGTGCGGGTTAGGTGGATTGGCCATGCTAAATTGCCCGTAGTGTCCTAAAAAGTAAGGTTAAGGGGGGGTTTATTGGGTTATGGGTATAGGGTGGATACGTGGGTTTGAGTAGGGTGATCATTGCTCGGCACAACATCGAGGGCTGAAGGGCCTGTTCTGTGCTGTACTGTTCTATGTTCTAAGGCAAGGGCAGTTCTATCTAGCTTGACAACAGGGCTTTGGAGGAGGATGGTATGGTCAACTGTGTGAGGCAGCAGTTTGCAAGGACCGAGATGTCAAGGGAAATGATCTGCGGGTCAAGATTTGTTTTGCATACCACAATAGCTACAGAATCATTAGAAAAGAGCTGAAACCAAAACAATATATGAATTGGTTTAAAACTGAAGAGGCATGAAAAATAGTAAATATTCTGAATGAACATATATCCTCTAGGTATTTACAAAGGAATTTTTAAAATGAGATGGAATGTAATAAAGAAAGATGCAAAAGGACATATTATATATTGCCTTTCATGGATTTAGAATGTCCCAAATCAGTTCACAGCTAATGAAGTACTTTTACATTATAGTTCCTGTTATAATGTGAGGTGATGTAGCAGCACATGCTTCAGGGTCCAACAAACTGCAGTGATATAAACAACCAGATTTTCTGTTTTACTGAAGTTGGTAAGAGGGATAAATATTCGGCAGGGTACGGGGAGAAAATGCATGCTGAAGCACTCTCAAACGCGACTCACTACGCTGGACTGAGGTTTAAACCCACAACATTCTAAATCAGAGGCACTGCCTCTAATGGACAGCTGCCAACCTCTGGTTGGCTGGTATCCTTCAAGGGAGGGTGAAGGGGTGGGTGTAAGGAGGGTCAGGATTTCCATTCACAGGGTCCTGTACTCCAGGGAAGGCTGACTGCTACTCAGTTAGGTGCCTGATTGGTACTTAATACAATGAGTCCTCCCCAAAGGAGGTGATGTGGGGCTCTGGCCAGCTCTCTCGCCACAAGAGAGCCCCAACCCATCATCTGGATTCAATTCTACTCAACAGGTACATCCTCCTCAATGCTACTTTTCAGACTTTTTCTCTCTAGGAAGCACAATGGAAGAACAGCTTTAAGAAATTACCTATACACTTATCTCAACTTTCCCATCAGAGGATTCAAGAGATAAAAAATAATGCCCTTTAGAAAGAAAATATTTATCCTCAGATAAGGCACTACCTCATATTATTTTTGTGGAATCTCTAGCAGCCTGAGCACGTACAACAGGTGGAATACTTTCAACAATCCAGAAAGCTGTAATTACCCTGCTTGCTTGGTGGATTTATTCTGTTGTATGGGGTGGACAAAAACAATGACATAAAATCAATTTACTCAACGCTTACCGCTTGTGCAATGATGGAAGAATCTTAGGAGGTGCTATCCGTAAAGTGGGATCCCACTTCCCTGGAGGTAGCACAGTTACCTCATCAAGGAACTTATCAATTCCAGCTAGTAGGTCTTCTCTCAATTTTGCCTTAAATGCCACAATATGGAATAACTGCAAAATAATACTGTGTAAGTTAATCAACTAATTAAAAAGAATGAATAATTCATTACAAAGTAAATGACAACTATAAATATAGTTTTACTTAAAATTTATTTGCAGGATCAAATAAATCCATAGAATCCCGACTGTGCAGAAAGGAATGCCGTTGTGCTCATCGAGTCTGCACCGACCCTCCGAAAGAGCACTTTACCTCGGCCCACTCCCCCACCCTATCCTCATGACCTCCTGACCCTCCGAAAGAGCACTCTGCCTCTGCCCACTCCCCTATCCTATCCTAATAACCTCCTGACCCTCCGAAAGAGCACTCTGCCTCTGCCCACTCCCCCACCCTATCCCCATAACCTTACCGACCCTCCGAAAGAGCACTCTACCTCGGCCCACTCCCCTACCCTATCCTAATAACCTCCTGACCCTCCGAAAGAGCACTCTGCCTCTGCCCACTCCCCCACCCTATCCTCATAACCTTACCGACCCTCCGAAAGAGCACTCTCCCTCGGCCCACTCCCCCACCCTATCCTCATGACCTCCTGACCCTCCGAAAGAGCACTCTACCTCGGCCCACTCCCCCACCCTATCCTCATAACCTTACCGACCCTCCGAAAGAGCACTCTACCTCGGCCCACTCCCCCACCCTATCCTCATAACCTTACCGACCCTCCGAAAGAGCACTCTGCCTCGGCCCACTCCCCCACCCTATCCTAATAACCTCCTGACCCTCCGAAAGAGCACTCTCCCTCGGCCCACTCCCCCACCCTATCCTCATGACCTCCCGACCCTCCGAAAGAGCACTCTGCCTCGGCCCACTCCCCCACCCTATCCTCATGACCTCACCGACCCTCTGAAAGAGCACTCTCCCTCGGCCCACTCCCCCACCCTATCCTTATAACCTCCCGACCCTCCGAAAGAGCACTCTCCCTCGGCCCACTCCCCCACCCTATCCTCATAACCTGTGCATTGCTCATGGGTAATCCACCTAACCTACACATCTTTGGACAGTGGGAGGAAACCAAAGCAGACATGGGGAGACTGTGGAAACTCCACTCAAACAGTCACCCAAGGCTGGATTCAAACCTGGGTCCCTGATGCAGTGTAGGCAGCAGTGCGAACCACAGTGCTACCTGTCTGTGTGGAGTTTTCACATTCTCCCCATGTTTGCATGGGTTTTCTCTGGGTGTTCCAGTTTCCTCCCACAGTCCAAAAATGTGCAGTTGGGTGGTTTGGCCACGCTTGAATTGCCCGTGTAGGTAGGGTGCTCTTTGAGGGTTAGTGCAAACTTGTTGAGCTGAATGGCCTCCTTCTGCATTGTAGGATTCTATAATTCATCATGCCTCAATATTCGCTCCGAAGATTAGAAAATACTTTCATGATTCAGAAATTGTAAAAGATCAATTCCAGAAGTACAATTCAATAGGAAAACCTATATGACCAGAAAATGCTAACATGGAAATTGTTGCCAAAATAACTGTGTGTTTCACGTGTATTCTGTTTCTGGTGTATAAATTATCCACAACTTGCGGCAGGGCAGAGATACCTTGTGAATTGTGAATGGCCACAAGCTGAGATTTGTGCCACTTTGCAATTAGCCTCACCTATACAACAGCTCACCCTCAACCTTCCCATGAGTTTCATGAAGTTACTGCATTTGTACATTAACTGCCTATTAAGCTCGCCACAGAAAGTTAAGGCTGGTAATTTATCATTTTAATAGTCTGAATTGACAATCAACTTATTCACCCCAGAAAGAACAATTTAAATTATGAAGTCTCATTCCTACAGGTACTAAACTGTTGTTAGAAACAAGTTTTAATTGAAGTTCTGTTCCTTCTTTTCCATTCTCCCTCTTACCCCTCTCTCTCTCTTAATCGAATGTTTTATCTTTATTTTTATTTTTATACCTGATTTGACTTTGCTTCATCCCCTCAAGTCAGCCTTCTTCACTGTTCCTCTGTTTCTTTCTCAACCTTCAAATATCATTGATTAAGGAGACACAGGGCATGATTCTTCCAAAAGGTTTCTTAGAGTGGTAGCGAGCGGGAATGGCCACGGGCTTCCTGGCGCTCAGCTCGGCAAAACTACCACCGGAATACAACTTTAATTGGTCCACTTAAGGAGGCCCCACAGGTGTCACGCTGCAAATGAAGGCTCGCCAGCCGATTCACCAGAACCGCGATAGCCAGCCCCCCATTAACAAGACAGAACAGCACATACACTGCTCTTGCACAGTCAACCCCACTCAGCTCACAGCCATGGTGCCAAGACACAGCCCCACAATTCAAGAATGCAGATCTGGGAGGTTCCTAGAGACAGTTGAAGCCAGCAGGGATGTCCTGTTCCCCCGGGGGTCCTGGAAGGTAAGCCACAGAGCACCTGGGATGAATCAGAGAACTTACAGTGCAGAAGGAGGCCATTCAGCCCATTGAGTCAGCGTGGGCCTTGGCAAGAGCACCCTACATAAGACCACGCCTCCACCTGATCCCAATAACTGGACCTAAACTTTAGTTCACTAAAGTGTAATTTAGTATGGCCACTCCTCCTAGCCTGCACATCTTTGGGAGGAAACCGGAGCACCCAAAGGAAAACCCACCCAGACACAGGGTGAAAATACAAATTTCACACAAAAGGGCTAGCGGCCATTAACCCGGGCAGCATCACGAGGAGGACTGGCATCCAATGCCACAAGAAGGCCAACGGCCTACTCCGGGTCAGCATGGATGAGTTGGCACTGGACCCCCCCCCCCACCAACGAGACTGCACCTGGCACCGCCCCAGCCCATCACCGTGCCCAGGTACACCCATGCCGTCTATGCTGCCCCCCACCCCCGCTGAACCACATGTGTGGCTAATGATGCCCTCTCAGGTGGCCCATAACTGTCAGGGGTGGGTCCAGATTGGCGGCGGGATGCCGGACATCAGAATCCTCACCACCTCCAAGGAACAGGCCCCGGGGGTTACAGGGGTAGCCAAGGACAGAGCAGTCACCAATGTGGAGGTTTGGCACACACTGGGCCCCACCCAGATGGATGTCACATGTGAGTAGCTATTGCCTTACTGAATGACGCATCCCTCCCACTGACCACATGTCCGTTCTCCAGCAGGACCTCCAGCTGACGGCGACGGCTCATCTGGGGTTGCCCCGCCCCTTGCCTCCCAGGCGAACACCTCGGAGGAGACCTCCGAGGATGCCATCACAGATGCATCACAGCTATCATCCCACCCTCCACCAGTGCAGAGACACACACCTCGGTGAGCGACGTCAGTGGTCAGGCTTCTGGGGCACTTTCTGGAATTGGGCACTTTAAAATTAAAAACAAATTCTCAACTTTGTGTCACCTGCGAATTTGGAGACATTTTGTTCCCTCATTCAAATCTTTTCCCCAATTAAAGGGCAACTTAGCGTGGCCAGTCCACCTACCCTGCACATCTTTGGGTTGTGGGGGTGAGACCCACACAAACATGGGGAGAATGTGCAAAATCCACACAGACTGTGGTCCAGATCAAACCCGGGTCCTCAGCGCCGTGAGGCAGAAGTGCTAACCACTGTGCCACCGTGCCGCCCTATCCCTCCTTTTTTAAGTTAATATTGCCTTAAATGTTTTTCACTTGCTTGTCTATTGTCGTATACATTTACACATTTCTTATCCAGTTTTAATGCCATGTGAGATAACGTGTACATTTGTCACAGTTCTTGTACAGTTAACAAGTTCCACCAAAATATTTAATTTTATAATTGATTCCTGTCTTGCCTCATCTGTGAGCAGAGTTGCAACAGCTCTCCCAATCTGATGATAAGCTATGGCCTTGGCCTTTGGCCCGAGAAGAATGAACAGAAACCTGAAAGAGAAAGATAAAGATATTTCTGGGTAGAACAGTTCTAGAGTAATATACTTTGCTTTAGGGTAGACTCTGTGAGGCCTTGAACACAGCCAGCGTGTATTGGAATGTCAGATATATGTTCCCTGCATTATTAGGGTCTCAAAATTTACTCATCAACTAATAAATATATTAGAATTTAACAAAAATTATTTAAAATATACTTAAATGTTAAATGCATGAATCATAGAAAGTAGAGAACAGAAAGTAACTTATTTTTATTCTTTCATGGGATGTGTGCTCGCTGGCAGGGCCTGCATTTGTTACCCACCTCTAATTATCCTTCAACTGAGTGGCTTGCTAGGCTATTTCAGGGGCAGCTAAGATTCAACAACATTGCAGTGGTTTTGGAGTCACATATAGGTCAGACCATGCAAGGATGGCAGATTTCCTTTCCTAAAGAACATTGTGAACCAGTTTTTGTTTACAACAATTGTTGATAGTTTCATGGTAACCATTACCAAGACTAGATTTATATTCCACTCTGCCACCATCTCTCCCCAATTCATTGTGATAGAATTAAATCAAGGTATTTTCCAGGAGAGTACTTGGGCGGGATTCTCCCCTAACCGGCGGAGCGGGCTGCAGCGGCGCCGAGGAGTGGCGTGAACCACTCTGGCGTCGGGCCACCCGGAAGGTGCAAAATCCTCCGCCGGCCAGTGGAAGTTGCGCATGCGCGGGAACGCCAGTGTGTGCTGGCGTGATCCCAGCGCATGCGGAGGGGGGTGCCGTGTCCGCGCCGGCCAGGGCGGAGGTTGACAGCGGCTGGCGTGGAGGGAAAGACTGCCCCCACGGCACAGGCCCGCCTGCGGATCGGTGGGCCCCGATCGCGGGCCAGGCCACTGTGGGGACACCCCCCAGGGATAGATCCTCCCTGAGGACCCCGCAGAGCCAGGTCCCACCGGTTCGTACCTGGTTTGATTTACGCTGGCGGGACAGGCCGGAAACGGGCGGCTGCTCGGCCCATTGCGGCCCATCACGCCAGTGACCGGAGAATTTGGCAGCCGGCGTCGGGGCGGGATTCATGCCGCCCGCGCGCGCCCCCCCCTCCCCCCAGCGATTCTCCATAGATGTCGGAGAATCCCGCCCCTGCTCTTTATCCCAGATTGGGAAGTTACCGATTAAAGAATAGTGTGTTGCACGTTACAATTAGCTCCTTGAAAAATTTAACATGAATCAGCAAAATTAAATCATAAAGCTGGTGAGGATGTGATCCAATAAGAGTATGGCTTTACAATATTCTGGACATATCCTAATCTAATATATTGTTCCGAAAGATTTAAATAATTTGAAAATACAATACAAGATGTTTCTTCAACAGTAATCATATGTTGTAGCATAGCTTGATCATATTACAATAGCTAATATTTCTGGAAGTTATTGTTTGCATCATATGTGTATTTTATTGTGATATAAAAGACAGCTCAGTATGTGTAGAGAAAACGCTCTGTATAGTAGGAGGACAGAACATAGCTATGAACAGCCAAAGTCAGCAGTAGGATTCAATTTGCAGTAGAAAGTGAACAATTGCAAATCCATTTAAACATGAGCATAAAATTCATGACCTTATGTTAATAAAAGTCAAAATGATACTTGTTAAATCTGCACAGAGCACATGAGCTCCAATGGACACTAGTTATTTGTACAGATAATGTTCAATTCCAAAATGCATTTGAGCTGAAACTGGAGTGAGGTACAAAAATTAGCCCTTGTGTTCCCGAGTAAAGAGGAGAATAATTAAGACATAATTTCCATTCCTAATTGCTGCTGAAAAGTAAGCTGCTACGGGTGGCATCAGGCGGAATGATTGTTATTCCTTGTATTCAAATAGGCTTGCAACAACCACTGTGAAGACTCAAACTGGGAGAAAGCATTGAGGAAGATGTAGAGAACCATGTCGCAACGTATGTCAATGGGACTGGGTGATTTCATGAGTAATTAAAATATTTGCCACGATACATGAAGGTGAAATTAATTCTAGACAAGCTGCTATGATTCAATATCCTTACCTGGTTGGCAGTGGAATCTCTGTAAGAGCCCCTAGGATCGTAGCCTCCTTTAATCGTACAAAAGCAACAAATGGCTTATCCAAAAAATCTACTTCACCTACAAGCACATTTGTGGCTTCAGCACCCTCTGGGATCTGCTTCTTGAATTTATTATTCAGCTAAAATAATAATTTAAAAATATATCAGAAAGGTGAATTCAGCTTTGCAGAAATTATAACAGAATGCCATATTCAAATCTTATATGAATTAACTATAGACCAAAACTGAAGAAACTTATTTCCATTCCACCAATAAATCATTGGAAAATAGTTGAGCCAACAAAACCTCCTGTGTTGAACAATTAACACATTTTATGTGGCTGTGATGTGATATAGACTAGAAGACGGAGGGTTTGTGTCTGCTGTGGCTCGCTAGGTAGCTCACTTGCCCCCAAGTCAGTAAGGTTGTGCAGTTCAAGGTGCATTTCAGGGACCTGAACACAGCAATGTAGGTGGGCACTTCAGAGCTGTATTGAAGGTGTGCTGCACGATTAGCTGTCTCACAGATTAGTTATTAAGGAGGTCTCCGTTTGTCCTCACAGCTAATTGTAAAAGGTTCCATGGGCAGGATTTTCCAGTCCCTCCCACTGTGCAACTGGAAATTCCGGCAAAGACAATGAAATGAAATGAAATGAAAATCGCTTATTGTCACGAGTAGACTTCAATGAAGTTACTGTGAAACGCCCCTAGTCGCCACATTCCGGCGCCTGTCCGGGGAGGCTGGTACGGGAATCAAACCGTGCTGCTGGCCTGCTTGGTCTGCTTTAAAAGCCAGCGATTTAGCCCAGTGAGCTAAACCAGCCCCTTTTGTTACAATGGACCTTTTGCTGGTCTCCTTCTGTCCCACCCATGCCAATTCCCATGGCACACGGGACAAGAAAATCCAGGCCAATTGCACTATTTCAAAGAAGGACGGGGGAGTTCTCCCAGCTGCCTTGAACAATATTTATACTTCGTACAACACAATTAAAACAAATGATCTGGACATTAACATTCAGGTATCTGTGAGGGCTTGCTTTGCATTTCCTACATTACAACATTATTACACCTCAAAAGCATTTAATCACTAAAAAGCAGTCTGGGATGTCCAGAGATCACAAAAGGCACAATATCAACACAATTCTTATCTGGATTCTTCATCTTTGCTGATATCCACTGAAGAATGTATTGGTTTCCATGCTCTTTGGGTAAGAAAGGGCAAAAATAATCTGGAAAATTCCTTGCTCTGGATTGCAATCTGCTGCTCCCTGCAGGAAAATGTGTTTCGGTGGATTTAGGCTGAGTTTAGCATTACTCAGCTGTAACAGAAAGTTATCCAAAAATAGAATAGACTGGAGACGAATGAATAACTGTGGTGGGAAGAAGGATTCTTTCCCCCAGTCTCTTCAGGACAGTTTTCTCAGTCAGTAGCCCAACAAGGAAGCAAGTCTAACATGGTAGAATTTAGCATTCAGTTTGAGAGTGAGAAACGTAAATAAAGGTAATTTAAAAATGAATGAGGGCAGAGGTGGCTGGAGTGGACTGGGAAAGGAGTTTAGCAGTAAAGTTGGTTGACCAGCAATGGTAGACTTAATGAAAATAATTCATGACTCACAACAAAGTGAGGAAGAAGAATTATAGGAACGGGATAAATCAACCGTATTTTTAACCAAGGAAGTTAAGAATAGTATTAATAATAATAATCTTTATTGTCACAAATAGGCTTACATTAACACTGCAATAAAGTTACTGTGAAAAGATAAAACATACAATGTGACAGGTTAGTGGTAAGCCAGAGGATTGGGAAAGTTTTAAACACCAACAAAAGATGACCAAAAAAAAAGAAGGAGAAGATAAACTATGAAATGAAATGAAAAATGAAATGAAATGAAAATCACTTATTGTCACAAGTAGTCTTAAATTCTGGAAAAGTCCGAGAGGATTGGAAAACTGCCAATGTAACACTTTTCTTCAAAAAGGGAGAAAGATAAAATCAGATAAGTATTGACCGGTCATCTTAACATCTATCATTGGGAAAATGTTAGAGTCCATTGCAAAGGATGTAATAGCAGCGCATTTAGAGATACATAATTTAATCAAGCAGAGTCAGCGTGGCTTCATGAAGGGGAAATCATGCCTGACTAATTTATTAGAATTCTTTGAGGTGGTACTGAGCAACATAGATAAAGTGGAACCAGTATATATAATGCACATGGATTTCCAAAAACTGTTCGCTAAGGTACCATACAAAAGGGTCCACGGACCAAAATAATAAAAATAAAATAAATGGAAACAAAGGAAATACACAGGAAGGATCTTACAAAACTCAGAGGGCTGAGAAATGATTACCTTGTTCATATGGGGAGGGAAGGTGGCCAGAATTAGAAAGGTGCTACAACAGAGAGGTAGGCAGGCAGGGGATTTGGGTCTTCTGAACCTCATGTGTTATTACTGGGTGGCGAGTGTGGAGAAGGTACAGAGCTGGGTCAGAGGGGTTGACTTCCAGTGGGTCAGAATGGAGGAGAGTTTGTGTAGGTGGTCGGGATTGAAGGTGCTAACAACAGCCCTGCACTCGACGATCCCGGGAAAATACTCAGTGAGTCCAGTAGTAATAGCTTCATTGAGAATTTGAAGGCAGTTTCGCCAGCACGGGTTCGGGGCAGGGTCAAAGGAAATGCCGATTCGGGGGAACCATAGATTTGAGCCAGGGAAGTGCGATGGAAATTTTCGGAGATGGGAGGAGAAAGGAACTAGGACACTAAAAGATTTGTTTCTTGGGGGTCGGTTTGCAGGATTGAAGAAGCTGGGAGCCAAGTATGGGCTGGAACAGGGGGAAATATTTAGATACATGCAGGTTTGAGACTTTGCCAGAAAGGAGATACAGAGCTTCCCGGTAGAGCCGGCCTCCACATTGCTGGAGGAGATGCTGACGACAGGGGGACTGGAGAAGGGGGTAGTGTCGGCGGTTTATGGGGCTATTTTGGAAGAGGAGAAGGTACCACGGGATGGGATAGGGTATGGAGGAGGGGTTCTGGTGTGAGGTGCTCCGGAGGGTGAACGCCTCTAACTCGTGTGCGAAGGTGGTATATAGAGCACACCTCACAAGGGCGAGGATGAGCTGGCTCTTTGATCGGGTAGAAGATGCATGTGAACGTTTCAGGGGGGGCCCCGCAAACCACATTCATATGTTTTGGTCCTGTCCAAAGCTGGAGGATTACTGGAAGGAGGTTTTTAGGGTAATCTCTAAAGTGGTGCACGTGGAACTGGACCCAGGCCTCAGGAGGCCATATTCGGGGTGTCGGACCAGCCGGGGTTGGAAACGGGTGCGGGGGCAGATGTTGTAGCCTTCGCCTCATTGATCCTGTTGGGATGGGGATCACCCTCTCCACCCTGTGCCCCGATGTGGAGGGGGAACCTGCTGCAATTCTTGACTCTTGGGACAGTCAAGTTTAGGGCAGCACGGTGGTGCAGTGGTTAGTATTGCTGCCTCATGGCGCAGAGATCCTAGGTTCGATCCCGGCTCTGGGTCACTGTCCATGTGGAATTTGCACATTCTCCCCGTGTTTGCGTGGGTTTTGCCCCAAAGATGTGCAGGCTAGGTGGATTGGCCATGCTAAATTGTCCCTTAATTAGAAAAAATGAATTGGGTGCTCTAAATTTATTTTTAAAAAGGGAAAGTCAGATTTGAACTGAGGGGAAGGATGGAGGGGTTCTACAATTCATAGCATTATTCGTTATGCACTTTCGAGAATTGGATTACACCGAACATTGAGGGGGGAGTCTGGGAGGGTTGAGGGGAGCGGGACTGTATGTGTTAATGGTGACTACGGGTGATTCCCGATTCCTTTTTGTTATTTGTTTATGTTAACATGCGGGCTGCTGTTTGGGGGTTTAGTGGGAGGATGGGATTGTTGTTATTGATATGGGGATTGACATTGCATTCGTTACTGATTATTGTTTAATTGTTGAGTGTAAATTTAGGAGAAAATGTGAAAAAGGAGGAGAATAAAAATATTTTAAAAAAAGAATCAGTGGGCTGGATTTTCAGTCTGGAATTGGGAACCTGCAGTTGGTACTGTAGCCATGCTGGCCACGCAAAATGGACACTGAGCCAAACTAAAATGGAAGGCAGCAGGGAAAGCCTGTTTAGTAAGAACAGACAGCCTGCTCTCAACTAATTAGCATTTTGCAAACAGCAAACCAGTTTCTGGCCAGGTGCAGATCTCCAGCCAAAGGTGTTAATGGCAAAGCGCTTAACATCCTGATGAGGCAGCCCAGATCCAGACACAAACAATGGCAACATTTCCATCTCAATGTAGCAGTTAATTGGTGGAGTAGACAGGATGGCACCAGAGTAACAAATATCGAAACCACCCCCCCCAACATCGAGGAAAGCCCCGCATTGGAGGATTTCGAAGGTAGCCGTTTGGAAACGTTCCAATCGGTACCGAAAGGTAGAGCCCGCCTAGAAGGGGGCAAGGACTTTAGAGAGGGGTATAAAAGCAAATCCCCCACAGAGCCCCTGTCTGTTAAACCCGTGCTCCGGCTCTGACTGACATCTTGCATCCTGACTCCAGCCGTTGAGCACCAGCCGCCGAAACCGTAAGTTCAACGCTCGCTACGCGATCCAAGCCCACTAGACTCCCAAGTACCAGAACGCTTGCTGAAGGCTGCAGTGCCAGACCAGGACGAAGGCCTCGTTCTCTGACCTTGCCTGTTCCTGTTAGATAAGTATTCTGTTCGCTTAAGTTTAGTTATAGCTTAGTCTCTTAGTGTGTGCATGAGTATTTATTATAACTGTATAATAAATATTGATCGTTTGAACTTTACTAATTGGTGTATCGTCTTTATTACTTTGAACTTGACCTTGGAATACTTGTGACGTTGCCTATACGGCAACTGGCGACTCCAGAGCTAAATAATTACATAGAACAGAGCCTAGCAGTGTTAAGCACACGTCGAACTCGGAGGCGTGTTAATACACTCCAATAAACGCGTTTTACGCCCATAGTAAAACGTGCAACATTTAGTGGCGACTCTGGTGGGATCCTGTTGTAAGTGGAAACACCACAGTGTCCAGGACCCTGAAATTTGAATTAGAACTCCAAATTGCAGAGAAAGAAAGAGATCACAAGTATTCAAGGTGTTCAAAATAATAAGCGAAATTCGGAAGTGTGTTTAGTGCATGCGTACTAACAGGGCTGTAAGGTAAAACTGAAAGCTTTTTGTTGCGACAAACTTTCGGTAGTTTTGTGATCGGAAAATAGCGTAAGCCAGGGGTGGGCAAACTACGGCCCGCGGGCCGCATGCGGCCCGCCAAAGGTATTTCTGCGGCCCACCAAGTCATTATAAAAAAAAAAAAAAATTTTTTTTAAGGTTAATGGGGGGGGGGGCTGTTGGGTTACTTACTGGTATAGGGTGGATACGTTGACTTGAGTAGGGTGATCATTGCTCGGCACAACGTCGAGGGCCGAAGGGCCTGTTCTGTGCTGTACTGTTCTATGTTCTATATGAGGCGCCCAGAATCATAACCGGGTGAAGTAATTATTTTACTTAATATACTATGCGGCCCTTCGTGAATTGTGAATTTCTGAATGTGGCCCTTGCACGGAAAAGTTTGCCCACCCCTGGCGTAAGCCGTACCCTTTTCTCGAAACACCACCCCAGCAACCCCCTGTTCCAAATTATAAAAAGAGAGTCAGAGGAAATGGCCATGCAGGCAATGGAACGTCTGATGGATCCAGCAAAGTTTGTGGTCGCAGCGACCAGCAGCAGTAGCAGAGTAGGCCAGTGTCCCACGTGGGAGCTGGAACTCCGCAAATATCTGCAGGGAAAGGGATGGCCCCTTTGGAAAGAGTTTTGTGCAAATGAGGAGACAGGTCCCGGGAGTATAGGTCATACTTGGTGGGAGAACCTCTCTCAAATACACAAAAAGAATTTAGGTAAAGCACGCAAGCCGATGGCGATTGTGTCCTGTTTGGCACAGTTGCGAGGCGCAGAGGAGGTCATCAGGACGCTCCGGGCAGATTTAGAGGAAAGGAACCGAATGAGTAAGGTCGATGTCAGGGACATCGAGAAAGAAAACCTGGAATTAAAAGGGAAGTTGGCAGAGAAGGATAGAGAGGTGGATGATGCCAAGAGGGCTCACCAGTCTTGTCTAGCTCATCTGAACAGTTCCCAGACCCAGTATGAGAAAGCCTATCAGGACGTGCAACGTGCCGTTCTGATAAGACAGGAATCGGAAAAGCAGGTGGAGGCATTGCAGAGGCAATGTTCCGATCTCAAAGCAGCTTTGAGAGCACTCCATGCTGCAACGACCGAACAAAGACAAAGCACAGTTGACCACGCGAAATGCAGGAAACAGATTGCGGAACTGCAATCTCTGCTTTCGGTGCAGAATGGCTTCCAAAGCACCTTTGGAGCACAGTTAGATGGAGAAAACGCCCCAGATTGGCAGGAATTAAGCGAGACAGCGCAGCGTTATGTTCAGGGAACATGTGCGCCAGCAGCTCAGCAGAAACGACAGGCACCCCAACCCCCCACAGCTCAGACCATAACCGCACCCATGAATCCCGTAACCACACAGAGAAAAGCCGAATCAGAAGGCGCCCCAGACATAACTTACACCACCCCTTTAACAGTAACCCAGCTAAGGGACGCTTGTGAAAAGATCACTCCGTTCCTCCCCACCGCAGACCCCCACCAGTTTTTCGCTAAAGTAAAACAGCAGGCTACCATGTACGGCCTGGATGAGAGGGAGCAGGTTAAGCTCACCGTGCTGAGTTTAGACCAGAGTGTAGTGGCAGCCCTCCCCGACCCACAGAACGTGGCAGGAGGCAGCCTAGAGGAGATGCACACCGCCATTTTAGATGCCATCGGGTACAATAGAGGTGACCCCGTAGAAGGATTGAATAAGTGCAGGCAGAAAAGATCCGAACACCCCACAGCATTCGCAGGAAGGCTGTGGATTCACTTCAATGCAGTTTTCGGTGACTTAAATAGGGCGCATTTGAACCAGGAAAATATGGTCAAATGGACGCGCACCATCATTTCCCATGCCACAGAAGCAGGACAGAATGTCTGCGGCAATTATGACCCCTCAGAGAAGGCCCATAATGAAAAATGGGTCTTGAAAAGATTGTCCCGCATTTGGCAGCAATCCGTCCACAATAAAACAGCATTTATAAATCCCGAAGAGCAGGCAGATGCAGACATGAATCCAGTTAAAACACATCAAAACCCCGCATGTGTAAATGAGGGAAGGAACAGCCCACAGCAGATCAAGTCAAAGGAATGTTTTAACTGTGGACAATTAGGACATTACGCTCGAGAATGTCAAGCCCCCCCGAAACAGCAACAGAATCAGCCCACCAATGCCCCCCGAAGCAGCAATGAAACCAACAGCCCAGACCCCCCACTCAGGGAACAGTACACAAGGGAACAATGCACCAGAGTGCCTGCTCCGCCTTATGTGCCTCAGGGGTCATGTTACAACTGTGGGCAGCCAGGACACTTCTCCCGAGATTGCAGGAGACACCCAGCACCAGCTAGACCCTCCCCCAGATATGAAAGAGAACACCACCCACAGCAGCCACAAGGTCCCAGCTTCCCCATGCAAACTATGAGTGCTTACCCACCACTTCTCATGGCAGGGATACCTCAGCAATGCCAGTTCATTTTTGTTTCTCTCCTTCCCCTCTTCTTCGGTCGCACTGCACTGGCTCCGTATGCTAGTTACACCCCCAGCCAAATGTAATTTATGGTATCCTTTGTTCTGATGGAACCTGTACGATATTCGTTGCATGTTTGTTTGTATGTGTTTGTTAAATGTTCAGTGTTTAAATTTAAACAGCTTTTCACAGCCCCACGCCACCACTGATGGAACCTGCACGTATGTTTGTCTTCGTTTTATGTTTGTTTCGTTTTCAGTAAAGTAAATGGTTCAGCTGGAGGATGGACATCTTCTTTTCAGCTGAAAAGATTGTGACCACCTCACATACACGTTAGTTTGTCCGCAGATATCTCTGAGAACTTCAGTGATGTCCTCAGTTGGAGCATCTTGGCTCCCTTGGTTTTTTAGGTGCCCCTCTATTCGGCGAAATAGAGGCTGCAAGTCATGGTCAACACATTCGTACCCGTTTCTTTCCAGGTTACTCAGGCAGTGGACAAACGGCACTAAGGACCCGCCCTGTCTGAGAACCACACTTGGTCAGCCAAGCTCGGGTATGGCACAGCACGCCCTACCCGGGGATCCCATCCAACTCGTACCCGTCGCGGCCCATACGCAACTCATTCGGATGTTTATTTCCAAGTTTGTTTTCATTTTACGTTAGGTAGCCCTTCGGCCGCCATCCCACATGCTATTTACATCCGGAAACATTCGGATGGGAAATCAGCAAAGCCTGCGAGACGGCTCGCAGAAGGAAGGATTGTTAGGTGTATGCTGGTCTTTAAATTCGCTTTTTGAAAAAAAAAAATGAGGGGAGTCACAGGGTGTGACTTAGCCAGTCATTTTAAAGGGTCAATTGGGTTTTGAAAGACAGATGCACTAACAAGTAAAGGTCTTAAACTGTGTATTGACAGATACTGTGCTTGATCCCAAAGGTTTCAAAGGACGAGACAGAGGTCGAAGCCAGGATTGTCAATACCGGAGGAAGAAGGAAGAGAAAGAAGAAGAACAACAAAAAATGATGGAAGCCCACTTATTACTGTTTAATGTCATATGTATATGTGTGGAAACAAGACACGTTTCCCCCACAACCCCCACCGTAAATGCTTCAATTACAGCAAACCCCCAGTGCTCAGCTCTGATCAGCGAGGTTCAGACCTGGTGTACTAAATTCATGACGTGGTACTCCATGTCCTACATAATCGAATCACTGTTGGTGATCGCGATCCTCATCATCCTAGTGCAGACCCTCAGGTTGAGGAAATGGAAGAGGAGAGCCTCTCGTTCCAGCACCTCACCCATCTATAGAGTTCAATCCCCCATCTTCGGATTCCACCAAACCCCTCAACCCCTCACTGATTACAACACTCTGTAAATAAAAATTCAGCCATGTATTATATTGTTCCATACTCGACTGCCGAGTTGGGAAGTGTGATGTTGTGGTGTGAATGGTTAAGATTTTAGAGTGATTAAATGTTTAAGTTAAGGTTAAGGTTAATAGTGATAGGTAGAGGTTCCCAGTTGTAGTAATGCATGTCCCTTTGACATAGGGCCAAGTAGAAATGTTAGTTAAATTTTTTTTTTCTCTTCTTCCCATAGTTTAGAACAGAGTAGAACAGGAACTGGCAAGAGGTCAGAACACAAGGAAGGCAAAGTACATAGGTGATCCTTCACAATAGTATGATTGTGAGGATCACAAGGAGGGAATGTAGCCATGCTGGCCACGCAAAATGGACACTGAGCCAAACTAAAATGGAAGGCAGCAGGGAAAGCCTGTTTAGTAAGAACAGACAGCCTGCTCTCAACTAATTAGCATTTTGCAAACAGCAAACCAGTTTCTGGCCAGGTGCAGATCTCCAGCCAAAGGTGTTAATGGCAAAGCGCTTAACATCCTGATGAGGCAGCCCAGATCCAGACACAAACAATGGCAACATTTCCATCTCAATGTAGCAGTTAATTGGTGGAGTAGACAGGATGGCACCAGAGTAACAAATATCGAAACCACCCCCCCCAACATCGAGGAAAGCCCCGCATTGGAGGATTTCGAAGGTAGCCGTTTGGAAACGTTCCAATCGGTACCGAAAGGTAGAGCCCGCCTAGAAGGGGGCAAGGACTTTAGAGAGGGGTATAAAAGCAAATCCCCCACAGAGCCCCTGTCTGTTAAACCCGTGCTCCGGCTCTGACTGACATCTTGCATCCTGACTCCAGCCGTTGAGCACCAGCCGCCGAAACCGTAAGTTCAACGCTCGCTACGCGATCCAAGCCCACTAGACTCCCAAGTACCAGAACGCTTGCTGAAGGCTGCAGTGCCAGACCAGGACGAAGGCCTCGTTCTCTGACCTTGCCTGTTCCTGTTAGATAAGTATTCTGTTCGCTTAAGTTTAGTTATAGCTTAGTCTCTTAGTGTGTGCATGAGTATTTATTATAACTGTATAATAAATATTGATCGTTTGAACTTTACTAATCGGTGTATCGTCTTTATTACTTTGAACTTGACCTTGGAATACTTGTGACGTTGCCTATACGGCAACTGGCGACTCCAGAGCTAAATAATTACATAGAACAGAGCCTAGCAGTGTTAAGCACACGTCGAACTCGGAGGCGTGTTAATACACTCCAATAAACGCGTTTTACGCCCATAGTAAAACGTGCAACAGTACCAGTACCAGGACCTGACCCTGCGTGGTGTGTTCTAGCCATGCCTGTCTGGATTTTCAAAGTGCTAGGTCAACTGATGTCAGGGGATGGGTTTGACATCCTACTAAGGATGGCGGGCAAACCTCTGAGGCTGGAGGATCAATAGGAGACCCCCCAGCACTTACATATCAGCCCCATGGACCAAGGTAGATTCTTAATGGAGAAAGAGAGAAAAAGAGAATGCCCCATCATAAAGAAGGGGCCAAATTTTTGAAATTAAAAATGGCCACCACTGCCTGGCCATGATGGTGTATAACTTTGACCTGGTGGCCATAACTGGTGCAGGTGGGGATGTCTGTCCTGGGACCTCCATCAGCTTGCCCCCTCTCCCCCCGACCGAACCCCTCAACTTGTCCCAGTCAGTGTGGGAACAGGGCCTTAAGAGGCCCATGATCAGCCTTAATTGCTGTGAACTTTCTGCCCCTTGCTTGCGGGCATTCAATCCAACCTTGGCCTAGGTTCTCCAAAAGTGGCTCCGGTTCAGAAGCATGGTGCAAACCGACACTACAGCCAAGCACTGCACAACTGCAGGCCAGCCCACCTCCAATCTCAACCCCAATCGGCTTCTGAAATCCAGCCCATGGAACCATTGTGGAAATAAGGAGGCCATTCAGTCCTTGTCTGGGAACAAAACTGATTACACTGAGATAAAAAGGGAACATTGGTGAATATATCAGCAGTAAGAATTTTTTAAGCAGGATATTGAAAAGATATAAGTAAAATATGTTGGAGTAAGAATTTTTTTAAAGTTACTTTTAACTTTCGGGACACAACAGGGGGTAAAAAGGAGCACATCAACTGCCTAATCCCATTCATTATAACCTGAGCTATTTTACAGGACGATCCTCATTTTCTGGTAGTTGGCAAGCTGCACCCAACAAACCTGCACTTTGAAGCAGTTTGATGGTTAATGAGAGCAGGAGATATGTAGGTCTACACACCCAAATTGTTAACTTGCAACTTGTTTTGCTGACAGATACCTCCAGGTTTCCTATTTCCAACGTTTGCTATTTCCGTGTTACAGATTTTCAGCATCTGTAGTATTTTGCTTTTTCTTCACATGTAACAATGATTGCTTGGGTACCATGAGGGGCATAGACAGAGTGGATACTCAGAGGCTTTTCCCCAGGGTAGAGGGGTCAATTACTAGAGGGCATAGGTTTAAGGTGCAAGGGGCAAGGTTTAGAGGAGATGTAGGATTGGATTGGATTGGATTGGATTTGTTTATTGTCACGTGTACCGAGGTACAGTGAAAAGTATTTTTCTGCAAGCAGCTCAACAGATCATTCAGTACATGGGAAGAAAAGGGAATTGAACAGAATTCAAGAAAATACATGAGAACCAAGAAAATACATGAGAAGGCAAGTTTGTTTACACAGAGGGTAGTGGGTGCCTGGAACTCGCTGCCGGAGCAGGTGGTGGAAGCAGGGACGATAGTGACATTTAAGGGGCATCTGGACAAATACATGAATAGGATGGGAATAGAGGGATACGGACCCAGGAAGTGTAGAAGATTTTAGTTTAGACGGGCAGCATGGTCAACACGGACTTGGAGGGCCTCTTCCTGTGCTGTACTTTTCTTTTTTCTTTGTTCTTTTTTCTTTGACCTGCTAGCAGTGGAGTAGAGAGTAGAGAGGGTGCACAGGAGATTCACCTGGATGTTGCCTGGTCTAGAGTGTTTCAGCTGTGAAGAAAGGTTGGTTCGGTTGGAGTTGTTTTGCTTAGAGCAGAGGGGGCTGAGGGGGCACCTGATTAATGTGTACAAAATTATGAGGGACATAGATAGGTTGGATAGGAACGTTAGTAGAGGGGTCAATGGCAGCACAGTGGTGCAGTGGGTTAGCCCTGTTGCCTCACGGCACCGAGGTCCCAGGTTCGATCCCGGCTCTGGGTCACTGTCTATGTGGAGTTTGCATATTCTCCCCGTGTTTGCATGGGTTTCGCCCCCACAACCCAAAGATGTGCAGAGTAGGTGGATTGGCCACGCTAAATTGCCCCTTAATTGGAAAAAAGTAATTGGGTACTCTAAATTTATTAAAAAAACGTAGAGGGGTCAATAACCACGGTGCATAGATTTAGAGGGGATTTAAGGAAAACCTTTTCCACCCAGAGGGTGGTGGGAATCTAGAACTCACTGCCTGAAAAGGTGACAGGTGGGGACCCTCACAACATTTAAGAAGCATTTAGATGGGCACTTGAGACTCCATAGCATACAAAGCTATGGGCCAAGCGCTGGAAATGGGATTAGAGTAGACTGATGTTTGATGTCTGGCGCGAACACGATTGGCTGAAGGTTCTCTTTCTGTGCTGTAAATCCCTTTGGGCCCAATCAAATGGCCTTGTCCCACCCCACTCATGACACAACGAGGCCTCTCGCAAGATTTTCAATGCTTGGGATGCCTCACAAGATCTAATAAGATCTCATGAGACGTCGCAATCTAGATCTAGCCCTCACTGGGCAGGATCCATATTTGCATATTTAAGTCATCAGTGATTTTTGCAGGGAAAGTGTTTTGCTAATAAATATTAAAAGCCATTTTGCCTGTTTGCAGATCAAGAACTAATGTAATATTCTAACAGTTTGAGCCTGGCTAAACAAATCAAGACACATCTTGTAACAAGAGACGAAAGAATGCTGTGTACTTTTGAGTGCAGCTGGTATAGGTAATAGGAGGGGCCAGGTCTGTCTTACAAAGGAGTTGCTTCCAGGGCTCTAAGCTGAGCAAAAGGTTTTCAGCTTGGTCCTAAAAAAGATGTTTCTCTCCAAGGACTCTGCACCAAGAAAAGCAAATAAAACCTGGTTGTTAACTTAATACATAAATGGTATATAAATATATGGGTTGCTTAATTGGAATGTAGACAGGTTTCAGGAAGCAAGTTATGGTATTGTACCTATTAACTGTAAAGTCATTTCTTTATTGCTAATGTGTTTAATTCTGTGTTCAAATTAAAGTTTGTTTTAACATAAAAGCTGTCTATTGGTCAGTGTTATCACTCCTGTGGTGCTGTAACATTTCCTCACAGTTTTACCAAATGGGAATAGTTTTAATCCGTAATCTTAGCCAAAGTTGGGGTTCTGGTCCAGACTCATAACAGTAATCATAAGCCATTATAAAATTTAAGACCTCAATTTGTGCGAGCCATATTGGTAGATGTGTAGAGATCTACCATACGGTTCAAGTGCAGTTTTGCATACACTTTAAAACTCATTAGAAATTTGAGTTACACTTCTCGGATGCAAAGTAAGAATCTTTTATTGCCTCTACTGATTACAATTGAGAGAAACTTAAATCTATTCTCAATAAAGCCTTGCCAGCAAAACACTTAAAGAGAAGTAATTTATAAAACAATTTTAACTTTCAAAAATAATACAGAAATGGTTTCTTGCTTAAGGCAAAGACAGCTTGCGCAGACTTCAAGAGTTTTAGAAGGGAAAATATGAAAATAAGGATAGCGAATAATCAAGTAAAAGTATAGATTGGTCCAGATAAAGAATGGCTGTCCGAACTCTCGTGTTTAAGGAAAATGTTATCAGTCTGAGGCCATCTGTCCCTACCTCTATGTCATCCTGATTGGTTTGGTTGAGTTTCAAATACATTTGATTGGATAGTTAACTGTCAATCCTCAATGTGCAACATAAGTTTTAAATGTTTCATGTTTGAATTTTTGTGTGTGCTATGGAATGTGATTTTGTGCTGGAATCGGGGGCGCAATTCTCCGCTCCCCACGCCGGGTGGGAGAATCGCGGGAGGGCCGGGCGACTCATTTCACGCCCCCTGGCACCCCCCGCGATTCTCCCACCCCCCGCTCGGAAGAATCGCCGCTCGCCGTTTTTCATGGCGACCGGCGATTCTCCGACCCGGATGGGCCGAGCGGCCGGCCGTTCGCGACCGTTTCACGACGGCGGCAACCACACCTGGTCGCTGCCGTCGTGAATATGGGCGCCAAAGGCCCGTTTGTGGCTTGTGGGGGACGGAGAGGGGAGTGAGCACCACAGCCGTGCTCGGGAGGGGACTGGCCCGCGATCGGTGCCCACCGATCGTCAGGCCGGCGTCTCAACGGGACGCACTCTTTCCCCTCCGCCGCCCCACAAGATCAAGCCGCCACGTCTTGCGGGGCAGCGGAGGGGAAGACGGCCATCACGCATGCGCGGGTTTGAGCCATCAGCCGTCGTGACGTGAGCCGCGCATGCGTGGGTTGGAGCCGGCCAGCCTGCACATGCGCGGCTGACGTCCCATAGGCGCCACCGTCGCGTCATTCTCGGCGCGCCGCTCCTAGCCCCCCGGGTGGGGGTGAATACGGTGAGAGGAGCGGCCTCCGAGGCCATCGTGAAACTCGGCCGAGTTCACGACGGCCTTCCCGATTTTTCCCGGGAGCAGAGAATTCCGCCCAGGTCTGGTTCTTACTGGTTTTCTGCTGACTTTCATTTTATCCATATTCTGCTATGGTGCTTATTTTGACCTTCATCTTGATTACTGGTAAAGCTCATTTCTTAATATGCAACTAATTTTGAATTCTGTCCATTAGAACAATAGTCTGTTCATTTTGTCAGTAAAAATGTTGCTAGTTTGTGGATGTGTCAAGTTCTTTGCCTCTGTTCTTGCAAGCTATGTATTTTGTCATGACCTCAGGTTAAATCCTTTTTGAAATGAGTTTTAAGACTGGGCTTTAATATTTACATTAAAGTGGTCTTTACCGATCAGAAATAGCTGATTTCCTTCAAGATTGTACAACACAAATTCATTTGGAATTGAAATATGAGGGAACAACGCAGGTTAGAGGGTGAAATGTTTAATATTATCAAAGGATCCCCATGGTAGGCAGAAAGACTGTTTCCTGTAGTTAAGGAATCAAGAAAGATAAAAGGCCATCGAGCAGCAAGAAGGAGAAACTTGTGAGGAACACAGAGTTGAGGCTGTGGAGGGTGGCACGGTGGCACAGTGATTAGCACTGCTGCGTCACGCCGCCGAGGACCCGGGTTCAAGCCCGGCTCTGGGTCACTGTCCGTGTGGAGTTTGCACATTCTCCATGGGTCTCACTCCCACAACTCAAAGATGTGCCATGCTACATTGTCCCTTGATTGAAAAAAAATAATTGGGTACTGTAAATGTATAAAACGAAAAGGAAATCAGGCTGTGGAATTTCATTTTAATGTTGGTGCAGGGCAAAAACCATGTCAACATTCAAGGTTAGATTGATGAAGGAGAAGAGGGCAATGGAATATGGGAACAGGTGGATGGATGTGATTAGCAACTATTTGTTCATGGGGATAGGGGTCCAGGGGTAAAAGTCCATAAGGACAGATTGGGTCTAATAGCTAGTTTCTGTGTTGCAGCTTCTATGAGTAGTCAAGTCCCGCTGTTTGCAACTTCCTCTTTTGCAAATTTGCTTATCTTCGCAAAAGTCGTCGTACACCAGTTCACTCATTTCGGGCCCAAATTCACTTTAAAAATAAAAATTCTAAGCAATTTTTAGAAAATGCTAAAAAAAAAAGAAAAATAAAGGTTTTTTTAAAAGAAAGGAAGGTGCCCATGGCCTGCTTTCTGCAGCTAGCCTCTTCCCCACCTCCATCCCTATGGCTCTGGCAGCAGGGGCTCCCTGCAGCCTAATTCGAAGTCCATCTCCTTTCTCATGTAAGTGTTTCAAATTTTTATATTTTTCTTGTTTTATTAACCAATTTCTTCAGTAAGTTGATCTTTAATTTTCTCAAAAAGCATTTATCGCCTTTGATCCTTTTTCCATTTAAATTTTATGATTGGCTGGAGCCTATCTAATTGACTCCCGTTGGAAAGTATGATGTGGAGATGCTGGTGTTGGACAGGGGTGAACACAGTAAGAGGTCTGACAACACCAGGTTAAAGTCCAACAGGTTTGTTTCAAATCACTAGCTTTCAGAGCACTGCTCCTTCACTGCTGCATTCACCTGAGGAAGGAGCAGTGCTCCGAAAGCTAGTGATTTGAAACAAACCTGTTGGACTTTAACCTGGTGTTGGACTTTGACCTGGTGTTGAAAGTATGTTCATTGTTGGCGATTTCACCATTTGTGTGGTTCTGTAAGACCCTTATGAACAGCAGGACTTCATTGTGTTTCCTTCAAGTCTCTCCCCTGGGTCTTCCTGCATTGAATGTAAGAACGTCTCCACTATATCACAGAAGATATTACCCAAAAATATTTAATATTGTAACCATTATTATGTAAATAGTGTTATGTTATTAAAAATTAAAATCACATATTTTGGATTGTTACTTAAACTCTAAAATAACTGTACTCTCCACTGAAAGGTTTGTGATTGGAAAGCAAGAGCTCATGAAGAAACTTTACACCATGTTAATTTCAAAAATAACCACAGACTTACCTGTTCCTGGAGAGGGTTTACTGAAATGTCATTGGTGAAGTCTGCAGTTGTGTTATAATTCAAAGGAGCTGATTTATCTGAATAGAAAAGTAAAATATTTTACCAAAATATAGTTTTCATTTCTTTATAAATCCTGGAAATATTTTAATGACATTTCTGATTGACACATGACACCCAGCTGAACAGTTTCTTTAACGTTAACTGAGACATCAATAGTGGTTTTGTATGCAAACATGTTTTCTGTAGGTCAGCATTAAATGATATATGCACTGTTCTTTAAGTATATAGATTCAGTTGCATTGCATTTACAAGGGACGTTTATCAGAGAGGAAAAGCCAAACATTCATTGGTAAATCAAGACAGCATTTTCTGATTTAGTACACAATTGAACATATGGCAAAGGTTCAATTCTGGATTTTGTAGCTGTATTCTGAGACATGGGAAATCATGGCATTGAACCTTAATGCTGTGCACAAAGGTAACATCAGGAGAAGATTCTGCATGACCATAGAACATAGAACATAGAACGATACAGCGCAGTACAGGCCCTTCGACCCTCGATGTTGCACCGACATGGAAAAAATCTAAAGGCCATCTAACCTACATTATGCCCTTATCATCCATATGCCTATCCAATAAATTTTTAAATGCCCTCAATGTTGGTGTGTTCACTACTGTTGCAGGTAGGGCATTCCACGGCCTCACCACTCTTTGCGTAAAAAACCCACCTCTGACCTCTGTCCTATATCTATTACCCCTCAATTTAAGGCTATGTCCCCTCGTGCTAGCCACCTCCATCTGCGGAGAAGGCTCTCGCTGTCCACCCTATCTAACCCTCTGATCATTTTGTATGCCTCTATTAAGTCACCTCTTAACCTTCTTCTCTCTAACGAAAACAACCTCAAGTCCATCAGCCTTTCCTCATAAGATTTTCCCTCCATACCAGGCAACATCCTGGTAAATCTCCTCTGCACCCGTTCCAAAGCTTCCACGTCCTTCCTATAATGAGGCGACCAGAACTGTACGCAATACTCCAAATGCGGCCGTACTAGAGTTTTGTACAACTGCAACATGACCTCATGGCTCCGGAACTCAATCCCTCTACCAATAAAGGCCAACACACCATAGGCCTTCTTCACAACCCTATCAACCTGGGTGGCAACTTTCAGGGATCTATGTACATGGAAATATTCCATTGGCAGTGCACCACCAACCACAGATATAAGAAATTTTATGTTTGTCTCCCTCCCTACATTTTGAAAATGTACTGTGTAGAATAGATAAGGGAGAACCAGTGGCTGTGGTGTATTTGGAATTTCAGAAGGCTTTTGATAAGTCAATAAGAGGTTAGTGGGTAAACTTAAAGCACAAGAGATAGGATGTAATATATTGGGATGATGTGGAGATGCCGGCGTTGGATTGGGGTGAGCACAGTAAGAAGTCTTACAACACCAGGACTTTAACCTGAGACTTGGTTGACAGACAGGGAACAGTATGGGAATAAATGGGTCTTTTTTAGAATGGCAGACAGTGACTAGTAGGATACCGCAGGGGCCAGTGCTTGGGGCCCCAACTATTCATGATATATATATAAATGACTTGGACGAGGGAACGAAATGCAACATTTCCAAGTTTGCTGACGACACAAAACTGGGCAGATTTGTAAGTTGTGAGGCGGATGCAAGGAGGCCTCAAGGTAATTTATATAGGTTGAGTAAGTGAATGAACACATACAGTATAACATGGCTGAATGTGAAGTCATAAACTTCGGTGTGAAAGACAGAAAGGAAGAGTATTTTTTAAATGGTGATACATTGGGAAGTGTGGATGCATATAGAGATCTGGGTGTCCTTGTACACCTGTCAATCAAAGTGGAGAGGCAGGTACAACAAGCAATTAGAAAGGCAAATGGTATAGAACAAAGAACAAAGAAAAATACAGCACAGGAACAGGCCCTTCGGCCCTTCAAGCCTACGCCAACCATGCTGCCCATCTAAACTAATATTTTCTCCACTTCTCCACGGACCACGGGGTCCGTATCCCTCTATTCCCATCCTATTCGTGTATTTGTCAAGATGCCCCTTAAACGTCACTATCGTCCCTGCTTCCACCACCTCCTCCTGCAGCGAGTTCCAGGCACCCACTACCCTCTGTGTAAAAAAACTTGCCTCGGAAATCTCCTCTAAACCTTGCCCCTCGCACCTTAAACATATGCCCCCTCGTAATTGACCCCTCTATCCTGGGAAAAGACTCGATGGGCCGAATGGCCTCCTTCTGCACTGTAAATTCTATGTAATATCTATGTAGATTGGTTCGACTGGAATTGTTTTCACTAGAGTTTAGAAGGATGAGAGGAGACCTGATTGATACGTGTAAAATTCTAACAGGGGTGGACAGACTAGATGCAAGGAGAATGTTTTCCCTGGTTGGGGAATCTAGAACCAGGTACACAGTCTCAGGATACGGGTTAGACCATTTAGGGCTGACATTAAGGAAAGGTTTCTTCACTCAAAAGATGGTGAATCTGTGGAATTCTCCATCACAGAAGGCTGTGGAGGATAAATCACTAAATGAATTAAACAGAGAGATAGATAATCTTTTAGATTTTAATGGCATCAATGTGGTATGGGGAGAAAGCGGGGATATGGCATTGAGCTCAGGGATCAACCATAATCTTATTGAATGATGGTGCAGGCTCGAAGGAATGAAAGGCCTACTCCTGCTTCTAGTTTCTATGTTCCAATATGGAATTGTTACTTAAGTATATTTTGTTATATTATCCTTGGTGGTACTATGTCATTGTTCTTTGTCTTTTGATCCAGAATGGTCTGCTGAGTTGATGACAAAGAATCCACCAATCATTAGAGTGAAATAAAACTAATTTATTGTCAAACGATTAATTAAATGAAGTTCGCACACACTACTGAGCTGTAATAATAAAATAATATTGAATCTGTCTAGCAGTAATCAATAATCTAGTAGTCACTAATAATATCCTTGTGTTAACTCTCTCTAATCTAATCTACTCCTCATGCTGTTCTCAGTCTTTCTCCTTTGCTAACTACCCAGCATTCCCTGAGGTCTGATTCATATACCGAGAAATGATGACGCCCTTTAGTGTTTGAGTTACACAGAGATGTATTAATTAACCCTTCACTAGCTTGCCTATACACATATCATTACATATTTTATCAGGAAAAACAATTAAAAGAACAAAGAGCATGTTGTCATACATAGCCATGATAATTCCCATAGTTTGGCATATTATCATGTACCAGTTCAAGCTCAGTTGGAAAACTATGTGCAATATTGGTCACCACACAAAACAAAGGATAAGGAAGAGAAGATAAACATTTTTCTTTTAATTCATTTTTTACGGGATGTGGGGCTTTGCTGGCTCGGCCAGCATTTGTTGTCCATCCCTAATTGCCCTTGAGAAGGCGGTGCTGAGCTGCCTTCTTGAACCACTGCAGTCCATGTGGTGTAGAGACACCTACTGTGCTATAAGGTCAGGATTTCCAGGATTTTGAACCAGTAACAGTGAAGGAATGGCAATATATTTTCAAAACACCTCCAGTGCTGGTGATCCCATGTATCTGCTGTCCTTGTCCTCCGAGACGGTAGTGGTCATGGGTTTCAAAGTGGCGAACTAAAGACTGACCCAACCCTCGCACTGACCACATGTTCATTCTCCCGCAGGATCTTCAATCGACGGTGAAGGCCCATCCAGGGGGGTGTCCAGCCCCCCCCCCCCCCCCCCCCCAGCCGCCGCCCACTGGTCTCCCATGAGAAAACCTCAGAGGAGAGCTCCTAGGTGACCATCGTATTTGTGGCATATCTGTCACCCCCACCCTCCACCACACACAGACACACATCTCGGTGGGCAACAATAGTGGTCAGGCTTCTGGGACACATTCTGGCGAACATCTCAAAGTTCCTGATGCACATCAGATGGAGACAGGAATGTTGAGGCGAGGCAGCAGTTGGAGGTCTGCTGGATCCCAGGGCCCAGCTGGGACCCAGTCAGATGCTGAGCCTCTGGACCAGGTTTACCCGGAGATGATGCAGGCACTTGGATGTGGCCGAGAGATTCAGATGGGGGATGTCAGCGACACTCCAGCGGTCCATAGCTGATTGGAGGAGTCCCGGAGGCTATGTGCGCAGGACGTGGTGCCAACGATGCGTGGCAAGGAGGCTAACACTGCTATGGTGGCGACCACAGTGGAGAGCCTGGAGCACGACGTCAGCAGCATGAGTAGAGGTGTCCAAGAAGTGGCTCAGTCAGTGGCAGCCATGGCAGAGCGCTTCGACAGCATGTCCCAATTGCTGGGGGATGTGTCCCAGTCCCAGGTGGACCTTGATGAAGTGCTGCGGGACATGGCCCAGTCTCAGGTGGGCATTGCCAAGGCACTCCGAGCATGTCCCAGTTGCTGAGGGAGGTGTGCCAGTCACAGCTGGGCATTTCTGGGGCATGTCCCGGTCATTGACTGAGCCACGCCTTGGACACTTCCACTCATGAACCAGCGGACTGAGGAGCAGCCAGGGCTCAATCCAGCTAGCCCTCCATCCCTAGGTGACCCCGAGCACCCTATGGGCACCTCCGGAGTGGTGACAGTGGCCACCAGCTCTCCCGAGTTCCACCCCCCTGACAATGGTGCGTCTTGCGTTAGTACCTGGAACAGGGTGGCACAATAGGATAATTGGCATCAAAGAGCCACAGATTCCCCATTTTGCTGGGGACTAGTGGGCAGCCGTCATAGAGCTCGCAGCTCTAGCTGCCGTTACGGCCCCCAGCACTTCCGGGACAGAGGCTGCTCTGGCGGCCGCACCGTGCTCCATGGCGGACTCAGCCTGAGGACCTGGAACTGTAAAATAATGCTCCGCATCGGCCGTTCGTGCACCCCATAATGCCCCGCTCATTGCCCCCAGCCCCGAATGAAGCCCCCGCAGTCTGCCGATCAGCCCTCTCCCGGCTGTGGAAGCCCCGGACTGAATCCGCAGCCGCCACGTGAGAATCCTGGATGGTGGGACCATGAGAGAACCATGCCGTTGGGAATTCGGCCGGTCGGGGATGAAGCATCACGGGGCAGGCCTCAGGCAATGGCCTGAGGCAGTGGATACTCAGCGTGGTGTACTCCATGAGTACGCCGATTTTCGGGGGGCGGGGAATTTGAAAACCTGCGCCGCTTCCAATTTCGGCGCCAAAATGGATTCGTCGCCCTGTCGCTGAACACGATTTTGCCACCGGGGAGCGGAGAATCCAGACCCAAGTTCTTGATCTTTGCTACATTACTTGCCTTACCTCACAAGAGTCTGGCACATATAGGGTTAATGAGGGACTGAGTTCAGTACCGCCCACACAATGATATAAGGAAGCACACGAGACGACTCAGGGGTAAATGTGGTGTTGAGCAGCGACTGGCGAAGACCTAAGTATGGAGATAGGTCCTGGCTTGTAGCCTATACTGGGCATGTGTAAATATTTCCACTTATTAATAAAGACTTGCAGTTAATGTACTGAAGACTATGGACACTTCAAGGGGTCCTGTTCTGTAATCAGCACCCTCCCAACGCTACAGGGGAAGCGCAAAGCACAGGCTAATGCCTCCACCATAATTGAAGTCTCAGGACCATTCACACAGCCGCGAAGGAAGGTACCAGAAGCTGGCAACAACTGTTAGACCATGGGAAAGCAGAAAAATATGGTCAGAGCTGGAATAAAAACAATCTTCTCCTTTTCGGAATAATTAGAGCTGCTTGGACAACACTAGCACAAAGCCAGGGAAAAATCCCTTTGTTACCCTTGAGTCAGGTGTTAAAAGCTGCAAAGGACCTAAAATGAGTCAATACATAAACTACTAATGTTGTAACATTCATGTTAGGCAATGACCATCGCCAACGGGAGAGAATCCAACTGTTTCCCCTTGACATTCAATGGCATTACTATCACAGGATGCTGCACCATCTACATCCTTGGTGGGGTTAACATTGACCAGAAACTGAACTCGACTAGCCACGTAAATACTGTGGCTACAAGAGCAGATCAGAGACTGGGAATTCCACAGACAGTAACTCACCTCCTGACATCCCAAAGCCTGGCCACAAGGCACAAGTCAGGAGTGTGGTAGAATACTCTCCACTGGTCTGGAGGAGTGCTGCTCCAACAACACTCCAGAAGCTCAACAGCAGCCTGTTTGATTGGCACCCCATCCACCACCTTGAATTTTCAGTTCACCACCAACATACACTGGCAGCGGTCTATACCATCTAAACGATGCACACCAGAAACTCACCAGGGCTCCTTGGACAGCACCTACCAAGCTCACTACTTCTACCACCCAGAAGGACAAGGGCCAAAGATGCATAAGAAAATCGCCACCTGCAAGTTCCCCCTTCCAAGCCACACATCACCCTGACTTGGAACTATATCACCGGCCCTTCACTGTTGCTGGGTCAAAATGCTGGAACTTCCTTTCCTTACAACAGTGTGGGTGTACGTGCACCAGAGGGACTGCAGCGGTTCAAGAAGGCAATTCACCACCACCTTCTCAAGGGCATTTGGGAATGGGCCATAAATGCTGACCTAGCCAGCAACATCCACATTCCATGAATAAATGACAAAAAAGTATATTAGCACAGAATGGCTTAAATTAATGACTTACTTGCACAGGAAACACTCCTCCATAGATCGACCATGGTCTGCATTCTGGATTTTTTAATGTGGTGTCTATGATTCCTGAGAAGGACGTACATGACCTTTTCCTTGAGCACAGTTTTAAGGTTTCCATTTGTAATTTCATTGTTAACTACTGTCTCTGAAATCAAATAAATTGTAATGGTTAAACCTGGTACAGAATTTGATGCTGAATGAATGTGCCCAAGAATTATCAAAAATTATTTATTTTCTACTCCTATCTTCACTCCTGAAGCCTGACATTTCTTACAATATGGTTTCACATGGATTATCAATCTGGTAGATTGTCCAAATGCTATTTTGCACAGGTGAGCCAAGAAAGTGAAGTCCATAGATCACTCAGTGTTCATTGGCATCACAGCTGAATCTGTTCCTCTCTTATTCCATATTCTCACACACAGCGGGTGGAATTCAATCACATATCCTGAGAGGTAGGTTTGGAGGCTGGGTTGAAGGGTACGGGAACATTTAATCAGGCAGGAGATTGGCAAATGGAGTCCCTGTCACCTTTGCCTTGCTTTAATCTAGGACAGGAAGGTTCCTAGACAGCCTCACCATCCCACCAACAATTGAGATGCTTAAGATGGCAAATAGTGCTTGCTACGGGCCTCATCCCATGACCCCTGATATTCAACAGGCGGCAGATGGAGGACTTGCCATGTGGGAAGCCTTACAAGCTCCCAGGGTGGGTCACTCATTGGGCACTAAGTTCCTGATCGAGGGACCTGGCTCAGGAAGGAGAGGTCCGCTGAGAGCCACTCTTCTGCCCTTGCAGCTGAACCCCCCTTCCCCATTGGTACACAGCCGGCCCTCGCTTGCCTGGGATCCCTCAGCCATCCTAGGCGACCGGTAGGTGCGGACTATCACTCCTGTTGGCACTGCCCTCAATGCACAACTGCCACCTTCTGGCCAGCAGCTCTCATGGGACAGAGTTTCTGCCTTGTGGTCTTTGGTTTCAGCAAAGGCAGACCACTGTCCACTTAAGTGCTTAATTGAATCGTAATAAGGCCGGTCTTCTTCAAAGGAGGGGACACAAGACTCTTGCTGGTTCTCCAGCCTGTGGCGAGAACCCCAGTACATGCATTAAATGCTGTCGCCATGATGATGGCAAATTTCCTTCACTAGAGGGACTCGTGATTGACTAGATGACTGTAAGCATCCAGTATAGTTTTACTGATCTTTCTATTTATTCATTCATGGGATGTGGGTATCACTGGCTAGGCCAGCATTTATTGCCCACTGGCTAGGCCAGCATTTAATTGCCCTTGAGAAAGTGGCAGTGAACTTTCTTGAATTGCTGCAGTCCATGTGGTGTTGGTACACCCAAAATGCTGTGGGGGAGGGAGTTCCAGGATTTTGACCCAGCGACCATGATGGAATAATGATATATTTTCAAGTCAGTATAGTGAGTGACTCAGAGGAGAACTTCCAGTAGGTAGTGTTCCCATGTGTCTGTTGCCCTTGTCCTTCTAGATGCTAGTGTTCATGGTTTGGAAAGGGCTATCTCATAAGCCTTGGTGAGTTTTTGTGGTGCATCCTATAGAGGTTACACACTGCTGCCACTGTGCATTGGTAGCGAAGGGAGTGAATGTTTGTAGATGGGGTGCCAATCAAGCGGGCTGCTTTGACCTGGATGGTGTCAAGCTTCTTGAGCATTGTTGGAACTGCACTCATCCAGGCAAGTGGAGAGTCAACACATTCCTGACTTGGGCAGCACGGTAGCACAGTGGTTAGCACGGTTGCTTCATAGCTCGAGGGTCCAAGGTTCGATTCCCAGCTTGGGTCACTGTCTGTGCAGAGTCTGCACATTCTCCCCATATCTGCGTGGCTTTCCTCTGGGTGCTCCGGTTTTCTCCCACAGTACAAAGATGTGCGGGTAAGGTGGATTGGCCATGCTAAATTGCCCTTCGCGTCCAAAAAGGTGAAGTGGGGTTACTGGGTTACGGGGATAGGGTGGAAGTGTGGGCTTAAGTAGGGTTCTCTTTCCAAGGGTTGGTACAGACTCGATGGGCCAAATGGCCTCCTTCTGCTCTGTAAATTCTATGATTCTATGACTTGTGGTCTTGTTGATGGTTAACAGGCTTTGGGAAGTCGGGAGGTGAGTTACTCACCTGCACTTGTAGCCAGAGTATTTATATGACTAGTCCAGTTCAGTTTCTGGTCAGTGGTAAACCACAGGATGTTGATAGTGGGGGATCTGGCAATGATAATGTCATTGAATGTCAAGGGGCGATGGTTAGATTGTCTGTTGTTGGAGATTGGCAATGCCTCACTCGTGTATGGCGTGAATGTTATTTGCCACTTGTCAGCCCAAGCCTGGATGTTGTCCAGGTCTTGCTGCATTTACACCTGGACTGCTTTAGAATCTGAGGAGTCGCGAATCATGCTGAACATTGTGCAATCATCAGCAAACATCCCCACTGCTGACCTTACGATGGAAGGAAGGTCATTGATGAAACAGCTGAAGATGATTGGGCCTAAGATACCACCCTGAGGAACTCCTGCAGTGGGGTGATGTAGTGGTATTGTCAATGGAACACTAATTCAGAGACCCAGGTAATGCTTTGGGGACGCTTGGTACTGGGTTCAAATTGCACCACGACAGATGGTAAAATTTGAATTCAATATTTTATAAATATGGAATTAAGGGTCTAATAATAATCATGGAACCATTGCATATTGTCATAAAAACCCATTGGGTTCATTAAGGGCCTTCATGGAAGGAAGTCTGCCATCCTTACCTTGTCTGGCCTACATGTGGCTCCAGGCCAACAGCAATGTGATTGACTCTTAAATGCCCTCTGAAATGGCCAAGATGGCCAATTAATGCTGGCCTTGCCATTGATGCCCATATCCCATGAAATATTTTTTTTAAATGCCCTGGAACTGAGATGATTGATTTCCGACAACTACAACTATCCTTGGTTCTCGTTATAACTCCAACCAGCGGAGAGTTTTCTCCCTGGTTCACATCGACTCCAGTTTTGTTAGGACTCCTTGATGCCATATCGGGTATCGGGGGCAATCACTCTCATCTTCTGTCCATGTTTGAACCAAGGCTGTAATGAGTTCAGGAACTGAGTGTACCTGGCGGAACCCAAACTGAATGTCAGTAAGCAAAGCAAGTGCCACTTGATAATACTGTTTAACGTCGCGTTTTACGACTGCGTCAACAGGCCTCCAGGATCAGCAATCCTGCACCTCACAGGACGTCAGCACGGCACTAAAGCGACTCACGCAGCTGCCGATACCGGCGTCAAACGGACATCGCGCGTGTGTGCATGCGTGCTGCGACTGTCACGAATTCACGCATGCGCGTTACGACCGCTGCAATCTCGCACATGCGCGCTAGTTGCCTTCTCCGCGCCGACCCAGACGCAACATGGCGGACAGCTATAGGGGCCTGGCGCGGAGTAAAATAGGCCCCCACCAGGAGAAGCCGGACCGCCGATTATTAGGTCCCAATTGCGAGCCGACCCCCCCCCCACCCCAGGGTCGGATCCCCCATTTCCCCCCACCCACCAGGCCCCCCCCCCCCCGCAGGATGAATGACGAGGTCCCTCCGGGTAGGCCCACACGTGAACAGCACCGGCAGGACTCGGCCTATTTCGGTGGCCACTCGGCCCAACGCGCGCGGAGAATTGCCGGGGTGGGCCGCTCGGTGCCGCACCGGCGCCAATGGCACTGATTCTCTGGTCACCAGAGAATTGGCAGAGCGGCTTCGGAGCGGCGTCGCATGAATCACATCCCCTCCCCCGACCAAGGGTCGGAGAATCCCGGCCATAATGTGTTCAGGTATGAGTCATCAGGATCAGATTTGATGCAGCCAAGGATAACAAGGAAAATAAGTGTGGAAATTATGGCGGCACTAAACCTCCTGAGAAACAGGATTGTGCCTGACGACTGAAGAATTACAAATGTCACATCTTTGATCAAAAAAGGGTGTAAGTATAAACCCAGCAATGACAGGGTCAGTGGTGGGGAACTTAATTTGTTCCAGCAATCGCTTGGCCAAGTATTTATTAATTAAGGAAAACCAACACAGATTTGTTAAGGACAAACCCTGTGCAACTAACTCACTTCAGTTTTTTGATGAGATGTCAGAGGGCTGATGAGGGTAATGCAGTTGATATGGTGTACATGGGCTTCCAAAAATATTTGACGAAGTGTTCTGTAACACAATTATCAAAAAAATCGCAGTCCAGCAATAAAAAGGACAGTAGCGGCATGGATATGAAATTGGCTGTGTGACAGAAATGACAGAAAATAAAATAGTGGTGAATGGTTGTTTTCGCACTGGAGGAAGGTATATTAGTGGGAAAGCACAGGGGTCAGTGTTAGGACCCCTACGTTTCTTGATATACATTAATGACCTAGCCTTGGATGCAAAGGGCATAATTTCAAAATTTGGGGATGCCATAAAACTTAGTATTGTGAACTCTAAGCAGGACAAAGATAGACTTCAAGGCCTGAATTTTATGCTCGTTGAGCGGGTGTTATTGGCAGGCCTAGAAGTAGCTACAGTTTCTGCTTCCACCTGCGAGCGATGCTAATTTCATGCTGGCTGACCAGCATGAAACACAGCCAGACGTTGGTACAGTGCTGCCAGCAGGGGCAGGAGTTTGGCGGGTCCTGAGTCTAATGGTGATCCTGAGGCGGTTATAAAATGAGCCCAGCCAGATACCTGAAGGCTGCCAGGATTTGGGAGGAGCCTCATGGAGCTGTCGACGAGAGAGTGGAGGAATTTGCGCAAGTGATGGCCCAACACCTGGTGGGCACGGTAGGTGGACTGCCAGTGCTGGTGGGCACTCAGCCCCATAATTCACAGGTGACAGTCTGCACATTGTAGTGGAAGCACTGAGTGTCCAGCGTGAAATACTTATGCCGCGGGATGACAAGAGGGGGCCACCCCATTAGACAAAGAAGACCTGGATGGATGTGGCTGCACAGGTGAATCAATGATCATCTGCATTCCACAAGGATAAGTACCAACTTGGCATGGAGCTGAGTATAGATTGGAGGAGAGCGACATTCAGGGGTGAAAGATGCATAGTGGCAAAGGGCACATATCCCTGTGTATGCCAAGGATGGGAGTTCGATCGCTCACCGTGTAGGGAAGGGTGTAATGATGCACTTTCACAGGCTTCATTACAAACACAAAAGCAATCGGCTTCTGGGTCTCTCATTACCCTCCTTCTGGGGTCTTTCAGTGCCCATTTTCTGGGGTCTTGCCTCCTCTGAAGTATTCCGTTGCCACTTTAAGGTCTCTCTAATCTTCCTGTCCATAGCCGTCTGTTCCTTCTCTGGTTGCTGCTTTTTAAGTGCATTGCCACTTCAAATGTATTACCTCTTTAAGGGTATTGCTGATTTAAGACTGCAGTAATCCTTTTTTTCCCCACACAGTCGGTGGCTGCTCAGATGCAGTTGGCTTCCCTTTGCAGGTGTAATTTGCAACAAATGTATCAATTTAAGTAGTGTCTCAAACTGTTTCTTTTTTGTTTACTCTTACAGCTGCAGCATTGCTTCTGAGCACCAGCTGTTTTTAAAGCTTTTGAACTTATTTTGAGTGCAGCAATTTACTGTCTTTTATCAAAATTTCTTCTTTTTAAATTTGATTTGAAGCCACATCACTTCTAGCTGCCAGCTCCATATGGCCATCTTCTCTATTTTTACTCTGTACGTTTCTTTTTTAATTCTTTGAGTCTGCTGGCCAATTTTACAGGTTTGCTTTTCTGTCTGTCTTCCAGTTTCTTCGATGCTCTGAGCCTCATAACTGTCCATCTTGTCTGATTCTACATTACTCAGGGTCTGACAATATCTCAAATGGGTCTATTCGCCTAAAGAGAGGCATTCTAGTCTGTACTTTATTTTCAGACTTTGATTAAAACAAGATACTCACAGGTGTTGGACCAGAGGCAGTGCCATAATAATTTCATCCTCGTCGCCAGATGTAATGATGCACTTTCACAGACTCCATCAGAAACACAAGTGGATTTATTAATAGGAATTGTACAACAGCCACATGGCTGCAGCTAGCTCCCTACCTGTCTCCTGCCGAAGAGGACTCCTTCCCCTGGGGTTCCCTTCTCTGAGTCCCCATTGGTCCCACAAGCCAGGTCGCCTTTACCCTGCTGTGTTGCCCTTAAAGGGACAGTCACCACAAAGGGTGAGGAATCTTAATCTGACCGTCACCTGAAGCTGGTTCTCCTGGGGGAAGGCCTGTGAAGTTGGAATGGCATAGTAATCGCAGCTGGAATAATGAATTCACTTTTTTGCATTCAGAAGAGAAGTTATAACTCGCTGGAACGCGCACCAAATGGGTGATGGCGTGCCCAACATCGTGATCCTGTCCACGTTTTGAGATGGACACCCTGGACTTGGGAGGCGAGCACGATCCTTCGGTGTCTAAGAGGCAGGAGTGTCAGAGGGCGGTAAGAGTTTAGTGGGCAAATGAGCAACTGCAGAAATGTGCAGAAAGGACTGGTTTGTTGCAACCCCAGTGAGAAGGGAAAATCCAGAGTTCCCATAGCTTGGCCAGTCTCAGTGCCTCAGTGAGGCAAGCTATCTATCGTCTTGCATGCACAGACACTTAGTGAGGAAGTTCTTAATGACATAATCAGTTTCTCCCTCAGATGCCCTATCTTCAGTGACACAGAGAGCACCCCATTGACACCGCAGGAGGGACCGCCAGGTAAAGCACTCGCGTCATATCCGCTCTCTGCACCAAATTCCAGCACAGGTACAGGAGCTTTGGTGGGCAAGAGCATGTCAGCTCAGTTTGGGGTGTACAGTGGTGAGGGCACATCACACTCACTGGAGGAGCTGGCAGAGGCAGAGAGTGTCCACCGGCAGTCTGACGACTACTAGAGACCAGGACCATGTTGAATCCTAGGTAGATGACAAAATACTAGAGTTGTATTAGGTGGCAGATGCTGGATGCCCAGTGGGATGCACAGGACAATCTAGCAGCAATACCTGAGTGTCTATGTGCCATGGTATCTGTCATGGAGGAGTCCATACGGAGTTTAAGCACTGACCCTGAACACCGAGTCCACAACCTCCTCCATTGTGAAAGTGGCGACTGTCATGGAGAGGCAGCTACAGGAGCAGAATCAGAGGTTTCTGCACTCTGGAGGGTGCTCTGGAAAAGGGCGGCCCCTCCTCTGCCAGTGACAATCGCATCTTCTGAGGCTGTAAGAACTGAGGAGTGGCCAGCCGTGTTACTGATTTCACACTCCCAGACAGAGCCTGCTCAGGCCATGCCAGCCAGCGGATGACCACCAAGGTAATCAGGTCCAACATGACAGCAGAGTCAGCGATCTGCCTCCAGTGCTTCTGCCAATGAGGGGAGTGAGGGGCATCAAGATGTAACACTCACAAGTGTAAGCGTAAGACTCCATGAGCACAGGATGGATTTTCATGAGAGACATTTGTTAATTTAATCAAATTAATGTTTGGTTTCTGAGTAACTATGACAACCATTTTATGTTCTGTTCCTTGTTTATAGGTCTGCTAAGGAGATAAATACGCATCGTGTTGCAGTGACTGGAATGTCCTTCACTTTTTCCATAGATGCAGACCTGATTGTTGCCTTATTGGATGGCAGGGGCAACATACTTCATTACAGAGGTTGGGAGGTGACATTGGGGTCATGACATTATATTGTCAGAAATAAGTGTGAAGGAGACGGTGCCCTTGCACTGAGATGGAGGGAAAGCCTTAACACCCTAGATGAAGGAGTGTTGAATCAGTGCTTTCCTGAATGTTCATCAAGGCTGCCTCCTCATTCTCACCCTCTGTCTGCACAGGCTCCTCATCAGATCCATCTGTGGAGTCTTCCTCTGGGGTTTGCGGAGCTGCCTCGGTGTCCTCATCCTCAAATGGGCCTCCCCCCTTGCCAGAGCCAGATTGTGCAGAGTGTAACAGGCAACAGTGACAACGCACTCTGGAGGATATTACAGGGCACACCCGAGAGTGGTCCAGGCAGCGGAACCTCATCTTCATTAACTCTATTGTCCTCTCAAACACTGCCCTTGTGGAGGCATGACACCGATTGTACCTCTCTTCTGTCTCTGTCCAAGTGTGCAGGAGTGGCATCATGAGCCACCTTTTCAACAGATACCCTTTGTCACCCAGCAACCAACCATCCAGCTGAGCTGAAGCTATGACAGCCTTGGAACCTGAGAGAGCCACAGTACATATGCATCATGGGAACTGACTGGGTATCAAGCACAAACTTGAAGAATCTGAGTCCTGTGGTCACATATTATCTACATATTCATGGAGTGGTAACCCATTCTATTCACAAAGGTACCTGGCTGACCTGCTAATGTCTTGATGGCCATATGGGTGCAGATTATAGCACCCTGGGTGTGGGGGGACCCAGCAATAGCTGTCTGTGGACACCTGGCTTCCTCTCCCCTCAGAGGAGGTCTCCCAGTGGAATACTAAATCTCCATCTACTGAAATTCAGATGACAGTGCCCTGTGCATCGAAGGCAGAAATGCTCCAAAAGAATTAGCAGAACAAAAGAGTTCTCAGAACAAGATTAACAAAGCAAATACCTCACAAGAAACCAGAAGAAAAGTTCTGAAATTTCAACTGTGGCGCTATCGCAAACTCTCACCAGAACTTCTCACAACTCACACAGACAGTGCTCCCACCCCCTTTTATCCCACCCTTGAATGAGAAAAGTGAAAAAACAGGATGGCTGCCTGCCCGTGTTGCATGTGCACCGAGCTAAAAATCAATGTTAAATTCCAATCAATTGGCTTTTAATCCCCTTAACTGGCCGATTAATGGTCAGCGGGCGGTAGCCAAAACCTTGTGCCCACCAACCAAAATACCGCATCATTGCGCCCCAATGTTTTCTTGCGCAATTTCACATGCTTCTGGGTCGGGCGCACGCTTGCCTGAGCAATGTATAATTCTGGCCCAAAAGAAAATTAGACAGGTTGGTGGAATGGGCAGGCAAGTGGCAGATAAAAATAATGGAGAGATGTCTGGATTTAATGCAGGATTTCAGATCCTATGCATGAAAAAAGATTTTCCTCGTGTCGCTGTTGTTTCTTTTTCAAATCACCTTCAATTATTTTCCCTTGGCTTATGGCCTTTCTGTCAACATAAAGTTTCTCCTGACCTATTCTGTCCAGGCCTCTTCTGATTTCAAATCTCCTCTTAATTTTTCCCTTTTTCAAAGAGAACTGCAAAGCCTTTCCAATCTTCCCACATAATCCAAGTTTCTTATCCCTGGAAGTATTTTCATGAATCCATTCTGCACACTCTCCTGTGCATTCACATCCTTACAAAAGTGTGGTGCCCAGAATGGACGTAATATTCCACCTGAGGCCCAATCAGGGTTTTATACAGGTACACCATAACTCCCTTGCTTCTGTACTCTCTGCCCTATTTATAAAGCCGAGGATCCAATATGATTTATTAACCGCTTTCTTAACGTGTCTGGCCACTTTCTATGATTTTTACCCCGAGATCCAACAGTGCTGGGCCGCGTACGGCAGCTGGAGCAACGTGGAGCACTCCGGCGCCGTGCTGGCCCCCTGTAGATCACGGAACTGCTGGGCCGAGAGGCCCGTTGACGACGGCATGAAACACTCCGGTGTTTACGCCGGCCTCAACACTTAGCTGCGCTTTTGGAGAATCCCGGCCACTATTTCCTTGTTGGGTGGTCTATGGCAATTCTGCTGTGGGAAGTGGAAGAAGAGAATCATCAGCACCAGGGAGAAGGAAGAATCAGAGCTGCTACTACAATGATAACAAATAAAAGGTATTCCATTAGGATTCCTCCTCCTGTCAGCAGAGTTTACACACCGAAGACAACATAACCTGCACTACCTGAGGAAGAGTCCAGAAGGATGTTGTGTTTCTCTCGGGAGGTTGTGTTGCTTTTTGCAACAAGATCCACAGCTAAATGCTGCATGGCTGACAAATGTTCTTCTCAGACAGAAAGTACCAATTCTGTGTTGAAGTTCTGAAAGTGCACTTTTATCTCAAAATACCACAGAGCAGACTTATCAATATAAACTATCTCTTCAGTTCTTTAAAAATTCATTTTATAATTATATAAAATGCGCTATCTTGACCGGTAAATATAATTTAGTGCTCAGTTGCTTAATACAAAACATTTATTATCACCTAAAATGTCTTTAAAATTGCTTGCTTCTAAATCAAACAGAAGTGTTCCCCTTTCAATGCAGGTACGTAATTCGAACAAACTGTGTAAGGGCAATGTGGTAACATGGGGTTTGCTCCATCTTTCACCCCCTTCTTCTACTTTTTCCTCAAACTTTATCCATCTGTGAACGAATAACAGAATGGGCATTAGAAATTACATGGTTGTTATTCACTTGAAGGACTATATACTTGCAGAATACGTTTATGCATTGGGCACATGAACTACACATAATTTCCATTTATATAGTGCCATGATTATAGAAAAGCATTCCAGGGCACTTCAAAAAGCACAAAGAAAACTGGGGTAAACGAAAGAGTGACCAGAAAGAACTGAGGTTTAAGGACAGTTTTGATCGGTGCTGCATTAGGGTACAAGCTTATACCTTATTAAACGTTGCGAGCCCTGAGACCCTTGAGAAAGGGTACAAGCTTATACCTTATTAAACGTTGCGAGCCCTGAGACCCTCGAGAAAGGGTACAAGCTTATACCTTATTAAACGTTGCAAGCCCTGAGACCCTTGAGAAATTCAAGTCATTTATTTTCCAGATGGAGGTAGAACAAGAAGACCCTGAAATAATTCTAAAAATGTTCGGACATATTTGTCTTCCGGTAACAAAAATATAATTCTCAACTGGCAGGGATTTAATTTGTTATTCAACAAACCAAAGAGCAGATGAATCATTACTATGTTATACAACATTGAAAATCTTGTGCATTTGGCACCCTGACTGATCAGCTCGCCTGGGATTGAATAGTCTGCGGGATCCACAGCAATCTTATCCACAAGCAGCTGCTGTGAGAGAAAGATTTAACGTTACAGCCATTAGCATGTTAAATGAACAGTCAGAAAAAAACAAGAGATTCACAGTACAAGGCCACCCTGCTCAAACTGCCATGGCCATCACCCTCATAACAGATGTTTTGCATATGGTAAAACAATGCAACAAATGTGGTAAGTGGAATCGCCAAATGCTGCAGATTGAAAGCGCAGGGGCCTTCCTTTGCCATCAACAACATGGCAGTGAATCAGTCTTCCGGGGGGTAGGAGTGTCAGCATGGTGAACAAACTGGAGCACAACCAAAGTAGCGAAACCACAGATCCTCCAACAACACACTATTGTCAGACTGTTGAAACTGTCACTGTGGGCAGCACGGTGGCCTAGTGGTTAGCACAACCGCCTCATGGCGCTGAGGTCCCAGGTTCGATCCCGGCTCTGGGTCACTGTCCGTGTGGAGTTTGCACATTCTCCCCGTGTCTGCGTGGGTTTCGCCCCCACAACCCAAAAATGTGCAGAGTAGGTGGATTGGCCATGCTAAATTGCCCCTTAATTGGAAAAAACAATTGGGTAATCTAAATTTATTTAAAAAAAAGCAACTGTCACAGAAAAGGGTGAGGTCTTCACCACCCGCAGCATGATTTACAGTAATACAAGACTGAAGGTAAAGATTGACACTGGAGCAAAGTGTAACGTATTGTCCAGCCGATTGTTACGGGAACTAGATCTATATGCAGCAGCAGAGCCCAGCACTCAGATGGACCTTCTGATTTATGGTGGAAAACCAACCGCACTGAAGGCGTAGTCACACACAGGGCAGTTTCAGGTTTCATATAATTGACCAGATAGCAAGGTCACTATTAGGTCTTCGGTACAGTTTTACAATGGGGCTCATTCTACTTGATCCAGTGGTGAATGCTTTACACCACCAGGTCCCAGAACTGAGAGCATGCAAAGATCTCTTCAAGTATGATGCCATTGGTCAGCTACCAGTAATATACTGCATGAGACAAGATGACTCGGTACGACCAACAGTTTGGGCTTTGCAGAGAATACCAATCACCATGAAGCATCAGTTGACAACACTGTGTCATAGCTCCGATAAACGAGGCCACAGAACGGATTTCAGCAATGTTGTCCACGGTAAAGAAAGATGACACGGTCAGGGTATGCATTGACCCAGTGTAGTTAAACAAGGCACTGCTCAGAGCATGTGACCCGAGGAAGACAGTGGAACAGGTGACAGCAGGCAGGCCAAATGCTGAGGTGTTCAGCTTTCTTGATTCGAAATGTGGGCTGGATTCTCTGTTTTGGAGACTAAGTCCCCACGCCGGCGTGGAAACTGTGGTCTTTTATGCCAGGAAAACTGGCGTCAAAAGGCCACCGATTCTCCGTTTTGCTGGGGGCTAGCAGGGAGCCGGCGTAGAGCTTGCAGCTCCAGCTGCCGATATCACTTCCGGTTCAGAGGCCGCGCATGCACATGACAGCAGCCTGCAGCGGCCGCACCGTGCTCATAGCGGACTCAGCCCGCGGTCCTGGACCGCCAAAGTAGTGCCCCCCCCCCCCCCCCCCCCATCGGCCACTCGCACACCCCGGACCGCCCGCCCGCAGAGCCCCCAGCCCCAAATGAAGCACTCCCTGCCCGCGGATCGGCTCTCCCCCCACTGTGGCAGCCCCGTGCTGAGTCCGCAGCCGCCATGCGAGGTTCTCGAATGGCTAGGACCATGAGAGTCCCACGCTGTCGGGAATTCGGCCAGTCGGCGACGGAGCATCGGGCTGCGGGCCCCAGGCAATGGCCTGAGGCGGTGAATAGCGCTTTTCAGGGGGCTGAGAATTCAAAAACAGGTGCCGCTCCTGATTTTGGTGCCAAAATTGATTCTCCGCCCTGTCGCCGAACGCGACATATCATTTTTCTTCCATATGCCCTATGGGATCGTCACTGGAAGCGAGGTCTTCGAAAGGGGTATGAAGCAACTCATTACAGACCAACTTTGCAAAAATCATTGTCAATGATGATCTGGTTTGGGGTCGGACTGTGTAGGAACATAATGCACATCTTTGTCACGTTCTCGACAGAATCAGGACCATACAGCTGAAGTTTAACCTTGTGAGATACCCTCAATCACGACACAGGAGAGAAGATAGATGATTCAAAGGCTTTAATCATCTGAGAACTGTACAGCAGCCGAGAAGTGTGCTCATCACATGTTGCCTGAGTGAGCCTTATCTTGTATACTGTTTCCTGGGGGCGGAGCCAGAGGCAGAGTCCTCCAGGGTTCCAAGCCCGGTCTTAAAGGGCCAATGCATTAAAGGTAAGGTACCGTTATAGCAGCTACTGATAACATTCATCACACCCTGCAAACTGCAGATTCAGGGTCAAGAAGATTCCTTAATGGGTCACTCACTCACTGCTGATGGTGTAAAACCTGATCCAGGCAAGACAAAGCTATATGACAGATGGTTACTCCTGTGGACAAGCAGACTTTACAGCGCTTCCTTGGTATGACAAATTATCTTTCTAAGTTCATTCCCTGTTTCAGTGAGGTTACTGGACCTCTTTGTCAACTTTTCCCAGGACGTCGAATGGTGCTGGCAAGAGAACCACATAGTGTTATTCAACAGACTCAGACAGGCACTCACAGCCCCACCGGTGCTAGAATATTTTGACATTCAAGCATCCGCACATATATCAGCAAATTCCTCGTTGCAGTCTGCATCCAGGATGGCAGAACATTAGCCTTTGCTTCAAGGGCCTCACTGATACTGAGACACCTTATGCACAGATCGAAAAATAACTCCTTGCTTTAGTCTTCACCTGTCAGAAATTTCATAACTTCACTTATGGTCATCCTACAACTTTTGAAATGGACCAGCAGCCGTTGATAACTATCCTAAAAAGGACTCCTCACACTGCGCTTGCACAACTTCAGTACATGATGCTAAAGCTGCAATGGCACAATCTCAGCATTTTCTACAAACATGGTAAGGAGCTGTACTTGGCTGATGTCCTCTTCAGAGTCTTCTTACCCACCAGAGACCAGGCAAATCATGAAGAAACCATAGAAACCATCATTACAATAGAGGTGCTTTCCTCCCATAGAATCCAGGAACTCAAATATGTCTTACAGGCAGACATCACATGCAGACAATTGAAAGACATCATCATGAGGGACTGCATGAGTCCTCAAGGGAGCTTTCCCAGAGCTCCATATATTCTTCGCCCTCAGAGATGAACTTACCGGACAGGATGGACTGATTCGTCATCCCTTCTTCTCTTCAGTACCCACTCAGCAACTTTAACAGAAGGACCCTGAGTTGGAATATAGATACAGGGCCAAGGAATCAGTATGTCAGCCCTCCAATACCCAGACATGGAAAGGAAAATTTTCAGATGTGCACTGAGGTCCTGGACCTTCCATGGTTATTCAAAGCAGCTGACATCTTTGAATGAATGGTAAACAAAACCCAGTCTTAGTTGATTTGTATTCTGCGTGGTTTGAATTCTACTATCTGCCAATCATTTTATTTTCAGTTTAGAGTACCCAATTATTTTCCAATGAAGGAGAAATTTAGCATGGTCAATCCACCTACCCTGGGTTGTAGGGACGAAACCCACGCAAACACGGGGAGAATGTGCAAACTCCCCGTCCTCGTCGATTTTGTGGGCAGCACGGTAGTACAAGTGATTAGCACTGTGGCTTCACAGCGCCAGGGTCCCATTTTCGTTTCCCTGCTGGGCACTATCTATGCGGAGTCTGCACGTTCTCCCCGCGTCTGCGTGGGTTTCCTCCGGGTGCTCCGGTTTCCTCCCACAGTCCAATGACGCGTAAGGTTAGGTGGATTGGCCATGATAAATTGCCCTTAATGACCAAAAAAGGTTAGGAGGGGTTATTGGTTTACGGGGACAGGGTGGAAATGAGGGCTTAAGTGGGTCGGTGCAGACTTGATGTGCCAAATGGCCTCCTTCTGCACTGTATGTTCTATGTTCCACACAGAGAGTGACCCAGAGCCAGGGTCGAACCTGGGACCTCGGCGCCGTGAGGCAGCAGTGCTACCCACTGCGCCACCTTGCTGCCCACTACCTGCCAATCATAACCAGTAACACAGTCATCATCAAGCTCAAGAGACATTTCACCACACACAACATCCTACAGAGATTTATGACAAACCATGCTTGCCAATTCGTCTCCACTGATTTTCAAAACTTTGTCCACACATGGGACTTTCAGCATATCACGAGCAGCCCCTGGTGGAATGGGCGGTATTCTCAGCTACACATTTTCTCTATGAAATGTGCACAGGATCACACACACTTCCATGCTGCACTCTTAGAGTAGAGTCCATACAGTGCAGAAGGAGGTCATTCAGCCCATCGAGTCTGCACGGACCCTCCAAAAGAACACTCTACCTAGGCCCATTACCCTACCCGCAACTCCACATCTTTGGACTGTGCAAGGAAACCGGAGAACCCAGAGGAAACCCATGCAGACACAGGGAGAACATGCATACTCCACACAGACAGTGACCCAAGGCCGGAATTGAACTCGGGTCCCTGGCGCCGTGAGGCAGCAATGCTAACCACTGTGCCACCGTGCCACCCATCAGCCTGTAATATCCACCACAACATGGTCTGCCCTTGCCAGCACAGTGAACAAAGAAAATTACAGCACAGGAACAGGCCCTTCGGCCCTCCCAGCCTGCGCCGATCCAGATCCTTTATCTAAACCTGTCTCCTATTTTCCAAGGTCTACTTCCCTCTGTTCCCACCCATTCATAAACCTGTCTAGATGCTTCTTAAATTATGCTCTTTTACAGCCGCACCAGGACCACAGATCCTACTGCTCTGGCTCTGCTGCAACCCAAACCTGAAAACAACGTGAATGACGCCCTCATGCAATGCTGATTGAGAAGCACAATGCATTATGATTGAGATACCCACAGACTTGGCCCTGATCAAACTAATCAGGATGTAGACTGCATGTGGCCATGAGAAGCTGGCAGTAGTATACAGTCATGGAGTCATAGAGGTCTCCAGCACAGAAAAGACCCTTCGGCCCATCACATCTGTGCCAGTATTCTAATCCTAGTTTCCAGCACTTGACCCCATAGCCTTCTAAGCCTTGGCATCACAAGTGCACATCTAAATACTACTTAAATATTGTGAGTGTCTCTGCCTCCACCATCCTTTCAGGCAGTGAGTTCCAGACTCCCACACAACTCTTGTAAACCTCCTACCCCTTACCTTAAATCTATGCCCCTGGTCATTGATTCCTCCACCAAGGGGAAAAGTTTCTACCTGTCTACTATATCAATGCCCCTCATAATTTTATACATCTCATCTCTTCATAACTAAAACCTTCCAGCCCAGGCAACATCCTGGTAAATCTCTGCACCCTTTCCACTACTATTACATCCCTGCATACAATACTCTAGCTGTGGCCTAACCAATGTTTTATACAGTTCCAGCATAACCTCCCTGATTTTAAACTCTATGCTTCAGCTAATAAAGGCAAGTATACCATATGCCTTCTTAACCACTGTCTTCACCTGCTCTGCTACCTTAAGAGACCGATGTACATGCACACCAAGGTTCCCCTAATGCTTGGTGCTTCCCAGGGTCCTGCCAATTATTGTGTATTCCCTTTCCTTGTTTGTCTTGCTCAAGTGCATCACCTCACATTTATCCAGATTGCATTCCATTTGCCACTGATCAGGCCATCTGACCAGCCCATCTATATCCTCCTGTAATCTAATGCCATCCTCCTCATTATTTACCAACCCACCAATTTTCATATCATCCGCGAACTTACTGATCAACCCTCCTACATTCATGTTTAAATCATTTATATAAACCACAAACAGCAGGGGCCCCAACAGTTATGCGCTGCAACCAAACAGTTACCCAGGAGTTTGCCCATTATTTTTATTCGTTCATGGGATGTGGGCATTGCTGGCTGGGCCATCCTTGAGGGCATTTAAGACTCAATCACATTGCTGTGGATCTGGAGTCACATATGGGCCAGACCAGGTAAGGACAACAGATTTCCTTCCCTGAAGGACATTAGTGATCCAGATGGGTCTTTGCGATAATCGTTTCATGGTCACGCTTTAGACTTTGATTTCCAGATTTTTTTTTATTGAATTCAAATTTCACCATCTGCCATGGTAGGATTCAAACCTGGGTCCCCAGAGCATGACCCTTGGTTTCTGGGTTACTAGTCCAGAGATTATACCACTGCGCCACTGCCTCCCATTATGTCTGTCACTTCCTATGTAGCGATCTCTATATGTGCATGTACACAAGGGGTTAATGTGCAGCACCACATGATCACTAGAGGGCCGGACCAACAGGGGTATAAAAGACAACCACATTGGGTCTCTCTGTCTCTCTCTTGGGTGCACTGTGACCAGGGCAATAGCAGACTAGTTCAGATGGCTAGTGGAGTTACATATAGTTACCATAGTTAGATCCTGTTAACCTTATCACTAGTATCAAAGTTAAAGTGAAGAATTCATGAAATTATTGTTGTAGTTACTCAATAAATCTTTTGTTACTACTGGACGAGTTTGAATCTTCTTAATCGAGATTCAGAATACCTCATCACTAACCAAGGACTGAATAGCACATGTTACCGACCACACAGGTAACAAAACATCCTACAGATGTCGGGACCTGCACCCAACAGATATGACAGCACTCCAGTCATTCGGCCTACGTTACAGGCTCCCTACACTAGTGGACAAACATCATCCTCCAGAGAACAACACACCCACCGAGCACACTGACAGAATGTTCTAGGTCATCCACAATGAAGACACCAGCTTGAGAAGACTACCACACCACCACCCGGCATAACCACACACTCAAGGAGTCCAAGGAAATTGGACATAGGTTCCAGGACTATATTACACCTAGTCTTGAACTGGCTTTCAAATTTTGTCTTTCTAAAATGAAATGTTGGGGGGGCGTGGCAGAAAGGAAACTCGATGAGCTATGCCCAGCTGCAACAGCTTAATCCGTGCCTCATCTTATGTAACTAGTTTTGTATTGTTAGCTTCTTTCATTTGTATGTTACATAAAGGTCAGTGCACCGTTTCCATTTGTGGGCACTGCTCCATCTCATGCCACCGGTTGTCCCAACTAAACAGGGAAGGTGTAGACGGAATGGGCACGTGATGATGTGGTTTCAAAAAGGGTCATACGTTAGGAGCATGAAGTTCTCCCCAGGAGCACAGGCAGAGTAAGGACATGAAGTAGTTGCTCAGCTAGTGAATAAGTGTTTGTTACAAATCCTTGTTTCAGTGTTTCGGGGACCCAACACATTTACACAGAGGCTTACCATTGTTTCAGGATCTCTTGGAGACTGATGTCTCCCACAGTGATGAGGCAGATGCAGTAGTAGGCATTCCCCTGGTTATGAGTTGCTGTGAAGGCTGCCAACCGTCCACATTAGCAATAATCTATCACAGATCAAACTCCCACCCCACAACCCACCCTGTGCCAAATTGGATGGCAAATGCCCAGGAGGCCTGATAATTGGCTGCTTCCTGTAAGATCTTGCATATTGCTGGAAAGGGGGGTGGCGGGGGGCTGCGGTTTGGGACCCAGAAATGTTTCCAATGCTGGAAAGCTATCTAAGTGGTGTTGATGTTATTAATGTCAGACAAACATGGAGGCAGTGGAGGGGTCAGGAAAGGTGGTGGAGTGGCAGAGGGGTGACATCCCCATAAATGTGGAAACAGACTCCATGTTTGAAGATGTTGTTGGAAAATGGGAGCTGAGGAAGAGGAGGTAACTGCAGTTAGATCCTTCAGAGTATCCCCAGGTATCAGTGTCGGGGTTCAAAGAGAAGTTATTTATAGAAATGCCTGGCTTACAACCAAAGTTAACAGTAGAACCAAGTGAATTTAGCAGGTGGCAGTAAGGCCATTATGTCTATTCTTCCCAAGTGCCTGGACAGAATGCTAGCCATTCAACACAAAGTGTAATTGTTATGCAAATCAGTTGATTTTATTTAAACATATGAATGCGTGGTGGTTTCTTAATTTAGGGCGGCACGGTACCACAGTGGTTAGCACTGTCGCTTCACAGCTCTAGGGTCCCATGGTCGATTCCCAGCTTGGGTCACTGTCTGTGCGGAGTCTGCACGTTCTCCTCGTGTCTGTGTGGGTTTCCTCTGGGAGCTCCGGTTTCCTCTCACAGTCCAAAGACGTGCAGGTTAGGTGGATTGGCCATGCTAAATTGCCCTTCATGTCCAAAGGGGTTGGGTGGGATTGCTGGGTCACGGGTAAGGGGGAGGTGTGGGCTTAAGTGGGGTGCTCTTTCCAAGGGCCGGTGCAGACTCAATGAGCTGAATGACCTCCTTATGCACTGTAAATTCTATGGGCGCGATTCTCCCCAAAGGTGGCGGGTCGTGAAGGCTGCCACAAAAACGGCCGTGTTTCACGGCAGCCTCCGAGCCCCCGCCCGGGACCCGATTCTGCTCCCCGGTCGGGGCTAGCATCGCGCGGCCGTAAACTCCGGCATCGCGGGCTTAACGAATTTCGCTAAGCCCGCGTGCCAAAGTTAGCGACGGCTGACGCGTATGATGACGTCAGCCGCGCATGCGCGGATTGGACAACTCCAACCCGCGCATGCGCGGATGACGTCGTCACGCATATGCGTGAAACCCGCGCATGCGCGGGCCGTTATGCCCCTCAGAAGCCCCGCGGACGGATCCATCGGGGCGGCGGAGTAAGAAAGAGTGCGCGGGGTAAGTACCCGCTGCCCGCGATCGGTGGGCACCGATCGCAGGCCCATGGCACCCTTGGCACAGCCGTGGTGCGGCCGTGCCAATCGGTGCCATGGTTCCCCAGAACGGCACTTTACGGCCGTTTTTACGAACGGTGAGAGCAGGTGTGTTTTTAGTTCGTAAAAACGGCCGTAACGGCCTTGGAAATCGGCCCATCGGCCAGGGGAGAATCGCTGCTCGCCGTAAAAAAACGGCGAGCAGCGATTCATGTCGGGGGGGGTGGCCGTGGGGGGGGGGGGGGGGGGGGGAGAATAGCGGGAGGGCGTCGGCCCAGCGTGGCCATAAAAATTTGCGCCGCCCACTATTCTCCGATGCGTCGTGAGTCCGGAGAATCGCGCCCTATGTCTAGGATAGCAGTTGAAGCACTGCTGTTTCTGATAGCCCTGTACCAGGGAGAGAATATCAGCCAGGTAACAATGATAATAATAATAATCTTTATTAGTGTTACAAGTAGGCTTACATTAACACTGCAGTGAGGTTACTGTGAAAATCCCCTAGTCGCCACACTATGGTGCCTGTTGGGGTACACAGAGGGAGAATTCAAAATGTCCAATTCACCTAAAAGTCCTTCGGGACTTGTGGGAGGAAACCGGAGCACCCGGAGGAAACCCACACAGGTACGTGCAGACTCCGCACAGACAGTGACCCAAGCTGGGAATCAAATCTTGGTCCCTGGTGCTTTGAAGCAACAGTGCTAACCACTTTGCTAAGGTGCAAGTAACCATGGAGAAACACTGCAGAGAGCAGCTGCCAGTGGGTGAATATTGGAGAGGTGGCCAGTTGCTATGGAGTCACACCACAACTAATGTCAGCGGTACAGAAAGAATGTGAGGAAGAGACCTAGAGAGAACTATGAATGTACGAATTAGGAGTAGACCGTTTGGCCCTTTGAACCTGCTCTGCTATTCAACAAGATCACATCTAAGCTGATTTTTAACCTCGACTCCACATTCCTGCCCAACCCCAATAGCCTTTCCATCACTTTGCTTATCTATCTAGCTTTGTCTTGAAAATACTCAAATTTACCGCCACTACCTCTTGAGACAAAGTTCCAAAGACTCACAACCCTCTGAGAAAAAATCATTTTCTTCATCTCAGTCTTAAATGCGCAACCCTTTATCTTTAGTTCTTGATTCCCCCATAAGAGGAAACATCCTTTCCACCTCCACCCTGCCAAGTCTCTTCAGGATCATCTATAATTCAATCATGCCACCTTTTACTCTTCCAAACTCAAGTGGATACAAGTCTAGTCTGTTCCTTACAAACCAACTTGCCCATTCTATGTATGTCCAGTAAACTTTCTCTGAATTGCTTCCCATACACTTACATCCTTCCTTAAATAGGGAGACCAATACTGTACACAGTATTCCTGTAATCTCACCATTGCTCTGTGTAATTGAAGCATAACCTCCCTACTCTTGCATTCAATTCCCCTCGCATGAATGACAACGTTCTATTAGCTCTGATAATTACTTGCTGCACCCGCATACTAACCTTTTCCGACTCATGTACTAGGACACCCAGATCCCTCTGCATGTCAGACTTCATAAACCTCTCAGAGCCATAGAATCCCTACAGTGCAGGGAGCCAATTGGCCTATTCCAGTCTTCACTGACCTCCCAAAAGAGCACTCTACTTCGGCCACAACCCCGCCCTATATCAGTAACCCCGCACATTGATCATGGCCAATCCACCTAATCTGCACATCTTTGGATACCCTGTTTCTCCAACACAAAATTAGTTTGTACCGTTTGGCCTTGTATATATTTTTTACTGTTTTAATAAAAAGATATGGCCAATCCAACTAATTTAATCAACACATATTTGGACTGTGGGAGGAAACCAGAGCACCTGGAGGAAACCCATGCAGACATGGGGAGAACGTGCAAACTCCACAAATACAATCACCCAAGAACAGAATTGAACCTGCGTCCCTGGTGCTGTGAGGCAGCAATACTAATCATTGCATCACTATGCCGCCCTCTAGGACCTAGGGACTTGTCAGCCTGCAGTTCCAACAATTTGCTAAGTATTACTCCCCTGGTGATGGTGAACTTCTGGAGTTCTTCCCTCCCTCCATCTCATGATTTGCATCTATTTCTAGGATGTTGCTCATATCTTGTATTGTGAAGACTGACGCAAAATAGCAGTTCAATTCAGCTGCTATCTCCTTAGTTTCCATTATTAATTCCCAGCTCACTTTCTATAGAAACAATGCTCACTTTGCTAACATCTTTTGAAATATCTGTAGAAACTCTTACTATCTGTCTTTATACTGTTAATTACTCACCATTCATAGTAATTACTCTTGGATTTACCTTCTCCATTAACAATTAGAGGTGTAATTTTGCTCTGAGACTAGTTATCTCTGAGGAAATACTAAAATTGGACAGGAGAAGCATTAACAATTAGAGTGTGTGGCTTTCTGTGAGCCTCCTCAGAGATAAGACTAACCATATAATTAAAGATCCTTTGAGTTCAAAATCGTTCCTTTAAGTATGTGGTATGCCCTGAATTTCGTTTAAGATAATTAAGTTAATATGCTCAAACAGATGCTTGGGAGAATTTTTAAGTTGATCAAATTCCATTCCTTAGTATTTAAGTGCAGGTTAACATGGGCTGTCTTGAGGGTCAGACGACGGCTTCCACAGAACGTGGGAGCCATTCATGCAATTGTTCCGGGACCTGTTTGTGGCCAACGAACAAGAGGAAGAATAGTCGGGTGGCCAAGAATCAGGGGAAAATGGACGGGAATCGGGGGAAGGTAGCGGGGGGGGGGGGGGGGGGGGGGGGGGCTGCGGGTTCGTTATGGGGGTTTGATGGCAAGCTAAGGCCCAAAACCAAACTGTAAATAAATGCCTATAAACATGTGCCTCGGCCATATTGGGGAATGTAAAATATGTATGCCGGCTAAAGGGGGCGGCCACAATTGTTATTATGAGATGCTTACCTGTAAATATACATGTTAATTTTTGCGTGTTTTTTTTCTAATAATTTGTAATTTGTTGGATATAAAATATGAAAACTCAATAAAAAACATTTTTAAAAAAACATGGTCTGTCTTTCGGGCTCAGCAAGCTTAACTAGTGAACATATAAGCCACACAGACCTACAAGGTTTTTTATTCTACCCCATTTTATGCTAAATTACTTTATCTGTGACTAACATACTGTTGCTTTAGCTGGTATGGATACCTTTGTTATAGGGAAAGGACATGGAACCTTTGCCTGATTGTAAACGTATGGGGGTGAGGTGAGAACATGAGTACGCTCAGCTGAAGAGCATTTGCAGTTCTATTGTCTGCCAAGGCAGCACAAACACATACATTGCTGATGAACGATTGGGTAAGATATCCAGGTGGTAATTGTGAAACTTTCCTCAGAGACGAGGCTTTTGATGAGATTGAAGGAAGAAAATGCAAGGAAGAAAATGCAGACACACATTGCAAGGAAATAAAGTCTATCTTTACAAGATAGAGTGGACTTTTCCAAGCACCCTGCAAATAAAATTATTTGAAATAGCCATTTAATTACTTTATTAGTACTTTGAGGTACTTACTGACACATTTTCTTTTAATTTTATACCAAAATACTGTTGCATGTATTCATACATTTTATCTTAAATTTAAGTCTAAATATGTGCAAGATACACAAACACTCTTACCTTGCTGTTTCCTTCCAATGCAATTCTTTCTCATTGACATGAAAAAGTTCATCTAGTTCAGTGAAGAGAAGGGGGGTTTTGGGTTCCTCCTCTTCACCCAATATCAAGCAGATTCTCTTGGTAGCAGGTGAAGCATGTGAAGTAAATATGCCTCTATTTACTGCCTGCGAGACTATAAGAGAATTGCGGCTCTGCAGTTCTGTTTTGCATGCACAATCACTGGGTGCTTCTTCAGTCTTGTGTCGAAGCAGCTCTTTTGTCTCTTCAGGTGTCATTGCTCAGCTAGCAAACCTCACACTGACTGAGATCTGAAAATACTCGCTTCTGTAGCAAGTGTGAAGTATGACTGAAGTCTTGACCCTTAAATGCAGTGAACTACTACTGATTCTTAGCCACCAAAATTACTGAATACAATGCTGACGACAGTGGAGCGTTACCAGTATATCACAGATATAGCTTGTTCTGTCCAGACTGATGCAGCTTGTGTTACTAAAGTATGACATACTACTACAAAAACAACAACAGCTCTCTTTTTCTGGACACCTGCAGAAGTCTGCAAAACACCTAACAAATATAGTCACTAGATATTCATGTAATGAACCATGCTCCCTTCTATTTATTTTTGTGTAGCAAATGAACATATTTTCAGAGATAATATTTGGAAAACAACATTTGCTGATGAGGCAGTGGCTGCAATTTTGACCATATACTAAGTTTATTTAATGATTTTCTCTTTTCTTATTAGGTGTAGACTGATGCTGGAGTGAAGTTCTGACCTTCCGGCAAAGCTATCCTCCATGTGTTGCATGCATAATCACCCCGAGCAATCTATTCAATCATGGGAGAAGAGAATTACAGCTGCCCTGTACTAGTGTCCCACCCAAAGTCTCTGCAAGCACATGTTCCAGAAAGGGTTACAAGATAGTGGTTAGAATCATAGAATAGAATCACAGAATCACTACAATGGAAAAGGAGGCCATTCGGCCCATCGAGCCTGCAATGACCTTGGAAAGACCCTACCCAGGCCCAGACCCTATCCCAATAACCCATGAACCCCATATCCCAGTAACCTCACCTAACCTTTTGGACACTAAGGGGCAATTTAGAATGGTCAATCCACCTAACCTGCACGTCTTTGGATTGTGGGAGGAAACTGGAGCACCCAGAGGAAACCCACACAGACACGGGGAAAAAGTACAAACTCCACACAGTCACTCGAGACCGGAATTGAACCTGGGTCCCTGGTACTTGAGGCAGCAGTGCTAACCACTCTGCCACCATTCCGCTGGAACATAAATCTTGGTTCTCCCTTGCTTGAGCCAAACACAGCACCAAGGCTAATTGTAGCATCTCAGCTGCATCTCCAGCTGTGACTTAAGATATAACTGAATGTGAAACCTCCAATTCTGTGTGGCTGCGATCCAGATCACCAATTCAGTAAGGAATTGACCTATCTCCAGTATAGTTATAACCACAGTATAAATTTGATCATTAAAAAAAAATTGCTTTAGTAATCTGGTATTTTTGTTGTTCAAAAGTAATTTGCAGCAAAATAAGAGGAATCATTCTACAAGTTGCACATTTGGTACAATTAGTTTCACATTGGTGTTGAAGGAATACATATTTTAAGCAAAGTGACTTTGACTAGAGTCCAACAAAATTATTGTACAGGGTGCATAACAGCGTTGTCTATGTCTTACAGAAATTTCTACAAACAGCTATGTTTACAGTGTAAATACTATAATGTATACAAAAACAAATTTCACCATACACAGTATTATCATTAAAAACAAAATTGTAACATAGCACTTTTTTTTTCAAGAATTTAGAGGAGGAATCTCATCAAATAACACAACTTTAAAAATTCACCTGGTTTTCCCTTATGCCACTTCTAAAGATCATACTTGGTTTGTTCTCCAGCCACTCATATATAACTAAAGCGGTCATTTCTCAGGCTAGATGAGGCCATTACTGTATTGTTCAACCATCCAGGACAGCATGTCCAATACTATGATCAGCCACCGTCCACACTTCCAGCAAGATTCACAGGACAGTTATCAGGAATAGGAACGCTCGCTAATCTTTCCTGTTCCTTCTCCTAAACTTATCACCTGGTATATGGAGGGAGTTAATAGCATTCTGTCACTGCTGTGGCTAACTCAGTACCAGCTTGGGAATTTAAATTGGGCTCTTCCTGATTCTTATGACACACCAAAAAATTAATTTCCTTTCTCCATTATCATGTAAGTTCTATAAATTATTTACATTTTACTATCAAGCATATTCAAGTAAAAGTAAGGCTCATTGGATGGGGGAGATGTGTTGAGATGGATAGAAAACTGGTTGGCAGGCACAAAACAAAAAGTAGGAATAAACGGGTCTTTTTCCAAATGGCACGCAGTGATTAGTGGGGTACTGAAGGGATTAGTACCAGGACTCCAGCTTGTCACAATCTATATTAATTATTTAGATGAGGGAACTACATGTAATTTCTCCAAATTTGCAGATGACACAAAGTTGGGTGGCAGGGTGCGCTACGAGGAGGGTGCAGCGATGCTTCAGTGTGATTTGGACAAATTGACTGAGTGGACCAATTTATGGCAGATGCAGTATAATGTGGATAAATGTGAGGTTATCCACTTTGGAAGCAAAAACAGGAAGGCAGATTATTATCTGAATGGCTATAGATTGAAAGAGGGGAATGTGCAACGAGGCCTAGGTGTCCTTGTACACCAGTCGCTGAAGGTAAGCATGCAGGTATAGCAGGCGGTAAAGAAAGCAAATGATATGTTGATCTTCATAGCAAGAGGATTCTTGCAAGGATGTCTTGCTGCAGTTACACAGGGCCTTGGGGAGACCATACCTGGAATATTGTGTGCACTTTTGATCTCCTTATCTGAGAAAGGAAGTTTTGCTATAGAGGAAGTGCAGCAAAGGTTTGCTAGACCGATTCCTGGGATGGTGTGACTGATGTATGAGGAGAAATTGAGTCAATTGGGATTATACTGTATTCGTTGGAGTTTAGAAAGATGATGCAGGATATCATAAAAAACTATAAAATTCTAACAGGACTAGACAGCTGAGATTCAGGAAGGATGTTTGCATTGGCAGGGGAGTTCAGAACCAGGGCTCACAGTCTGAGAATATGACGTAGACCATTTAAGACTGAGATGAGGAGAAATGTCTTCACCCAGAGAGTGGTGAGTCTGTGGAAATCTCTACCACAGAAAGCAGTTGTAGCCAAAACATTTGTTTTCGAGAGGATTTAGATATAGCTTTTGGGGCTAAAGGGATCAGATGATATGGGGGAAAGTATGAACAGGTAATTGAGTTATATTATCAGCCACGATCACAATGAATGGTACAGCAGACACAAAGGGCCGAATGGCCTCCAAATGCAATGAGACCGGGTCCGTAATATAAAGCAGCAGGTCGTTTGCATACAAAGACACCCTATATCCCATCCCTCCACACAGGATAACCTATCTAAGAATATCGTCATCTCCAAGCATCCCTCTGAGGTCCTGACCTGTAAAGACTTATAGACTGCCTCAAAAGCCGTATTAACTTTAACTGGAGTGGAGACCAAGATGCCACCCGAATCCCTAATCTGAATGGTCTCCCAGGAAGCTGCCTGTCACCTTGGCTGGTGGGCTAAAACATGGCTGCCTTCTCCCCATATTCTTAAGATAAACCCCCCCCCCTTGAGTGCCGCAGCTGGTTCACCGTCTTCCATGTAGACAACAGTTCAAATTGCATCTGCAGCCTCTTCCTTCCTGCCAGCAGCTCTGGGCTAGGATCACATGAGCACTGGATGGTCTACCTCAAGGGCAGCACGGTGGCACAGTGGTTAGCATTGCTGCCTACAGCGCTGAGGACCCAGGTTCGAATCCGGGCCCTGGGTCACTGTCCGTGTGGAGTTTGCACATTCTCCCTGTGGGTTTCACTCCCACAACGCAAAGATGTGCTGGGTAGGTGGATTGGCCATGCTAAATTGTCCCTTAATTGGAAAAAATAATTGGGTATAAATTTATTTTTTTTAAAAGGATAGCCTCTGCCACTCTGTCCTTGCAGCCCTTTATAGATATGCCTTATAGGAGATTATCTCCCTTCCAAGAACTGCTTTATGAGACAGACTTATTTTTGTTGAACCTAACATCTTCCTCAATGGAGTAGACATGCGTTCACAAAACCCCTTGTCCTTCTCCACGGTGGGTAGTGCCCGAATCCAGAACCAAGTCCGCAAAATGTTCTCAAGAGCATCGACTTTAGCCCTCAGCAACCTAGTCTCGCTGACTACCATGGCGGTCTCAAGTCTCCAACGAGGTTGCAGCTACAAGAGCAAGTTGTAGATTGGGAATTCTGCAGCGACTATCTCACTGACACTCCCCAAGGCTCCCACCTTCTACAAGGCACAAGTCAGGAGTGTGGTGACATACTCTCCACTTACCTGGATGAGTGCTGACAATCACAAAGCTCAAAACCATCCAGGGCAAAACCGCCCACTTGATCAGCACCCCATCCACCACCTTAAATATTCACTCCCTCCGCCACCAGTGGATAGTGGCAGCAGTGTACACCATCTACAAAATTCATTGCAATTACTAGTGGTTGGTTCATTGGTTTAGAAGTATGATTCTCGTTTAAGGATTTTCATTGCATTAGAATGCAAGAGGTAGGGGGCGGCACGTGGCGCAGTGGTTAGCATTGCTACCTACGGCGCTGAGGACCCAGGTTCAGATCCTGGCCCTGGGTCACTGTCTGTGTGAGAGTTTGCGCATTCCCCCCGTGTCTGCATGGGTTTCACCCCCACAACCCAAAGATGTGCAGGGTAGGTGGATTGACCACGCTAAATTGCCCCTTAATTGGAAAAATAAATAAATAATTGGGTACTCTAAATTTGAAAAAAAAGAATGAGAGATGCCCAGTTCAAATGCCGGACAAGCACTACAAATGCTGGTGCTTTAGATGGACATGGTGGTGTAGTGGTAATCTTACTGGAATACTAATCTTGAAACACATGTTAATGGTCATGGGCTCAGATCCCACTATGGCAGCTGTTGGAATTTATATTCAATTCATAAACAAAATTGGAATGATAAAATTAATCATTAGTGATAGCGTTATGAAATTATTATAGTGGTAGCGCAGCCGGGTTGTCTAAGGTGCTATGTCAAGGTTCCAATCTCTATGGAGGCTTTGGTTCAAATCTCACCAATGCCAAAATGTCAGCTGTCTTATCATTTCAGGCTGTTCAGCAATTTTGGGGTGACAGAGTGGCACAGTGATTAGCACTGCTGCCTCACAGCACCAGGGACCTGGGTTCAATGCTGACTGTGCGGCCAATCAAATTTGCAAAGATTGCATGGAACATGAGTTTGTAGAATGCTTTTACGACAGTTTCCTGGAACAATATGTTGTGGAATCGACTAAGGATTTAGTATTGTGTAATGAGGCACTGTTAATACTAATGTCCACTAGGAAATAGTGACAATACCATTGAACGACATATTAAATTTACAAGTGGCATACTCCAATCACAAACAAGAATCATCTGCGGGATTCTCAGTTGGCGGGATCTTCCGCTTTGCCGGCAGTGCACCCACGCCCCCAGGTTTCCCGACGGCATGAGGTTGGCACAATGGGAAACCCCATTGGCTGGCTGCGGGAACGGAAAATCCCACCCCATGGCTGGGATTCTCCAAGCCCACTTGGAGAATCGGAGTTGACGGCGAGACGGCCTGCAACGACGGGACACGATTCTCCAACAACTGGAGAATGGACGGCAACCACGTGCGTGCGATGACGTGCCGCGGGTCGGGGATCGTTGAAAGAGGTCCCTGTGGTGATTCTCTGTGGTTGAGTTTCTGCTGGCGTGGTTCTAACATGGTTCCACCTGGCGGGAGCTCGGACCCGCAGCCGCAGTGGCTGCCCTGGTGTGGGGTGGATCAGACTCCGGTGGGGCGTGCCTCCACGACAGCCAGGCCCGCGATCGGCGGCCACCGATCGGCGGGTGCACATGATCCGGTGGGGACCTACCTTCTTCCGCGCCAGCCCACTGTGGCTCCGCCAAGTTGCGCGGGTCCGGCGTGGAAGAGTCCGCCGCGCACATGGGCAGACTCGCGGCCGGCAGTGCAGGGCCGCGTATTGGCACCGGTGCTGCATGGAGCTCTCTGGCACCTTGCTGGCCCCCTGTGGGCCATGGAATCGCTGGGCCAGGATGCCCGTTGACGCTGGCATGAAACACTCCGGTGTTTACGCTGGCGTCAACACTTAGCTGCCGTATTGCAGAATCCCGGCCCATATATTTCAACAAGTATGAGGAGAGAGCTGGCTATGGTTCACTGAGTAAAAAATATGGCAGTAAAAAACGTGGAAAACATTTTGAAGAAACATTTCAAAATGTTCAACAAAATACATCCCACTGACAAACAAAAACTCAATGAGCTAGATCCATTCATTTTTAAAATTTAGAGTACCCAATTATTTTTGTCCAATTAAGGGGCAATTTAACGTGGCCAATCCACCTAACGAGCACATCTTTAGGTTGTGGGGGCGAAACCCATGCAAACACAGGGAGAACATGCAAACTCCACACGGACAGTGACGCAGGGTCGGGATTCGAACCCGGGTCCTCAGCGCCATAGGCAGCAATGCTAATCACTGTGCCACCATGCTGCCCCAGATAGCTCCATTCATGACTTACTGAGGATAATATAAGATTAAAAGAAAAGGTTAATAAAGTTGCGAAGAATTGTATTAAGATTTAGGATTGGGAGTGCTTTAGAAACCAGCAACGGGCAAAAGTTGGTAAAAAAAAGAATGCGTAAACTCACCAGGAATTCTATCAAGAAAATCCTAACAATATACATGATTAGGTCAAGTCAATGTGGTTTTAAGAAAGGGGAATTGTATTTGACAAATTTATTAGCTTTGAGGATATTACTGGTAGTGTAGATCAAGGGGAATCTGTAGATGCAGTAAAATACTTGGATTTCCAAAAGGCATTCAATAAGGTGCCACACTAAAGGTTAATACGCAGATGACAAGTCAGCCTGGAAGGATCCACCTCAGATGTGCATCCTGGGGAAACACCAAGACGTAGTGGTACAGCTAAGAGGTGGGCGGCACTATCGGGAATGGGGTATTGTAGAGCACATTAAACAACTTTTTACACAACCATTATGATGCCCCTCACTTCCTTCCACAATGTGAGCTGATCCCTGGATCCTTTGCCTACCACTACCCCTCCCCTTGGCACCAACCCACCCTCCGTGGTCATGCCCCCAGAGCTGTGTCCCATCCCCTGGGTGTTCGGATGTTGGCTGCTACATGCGTGGTGTTGCCTCCCGGTGTTCAGGCATCAAGATTTGAGTGGGATGCTAGGCAATGACCTGACATGCTACATGGCCCGTCTACCCATGGGAATCCACTTGGCATGTGTCAAGTGCTCACTTAACTACGATTGCTAATTCCCTATTAATGATAGCCTTCAGCTTCGCAGCCAGAGTCCTCAGGGGGTAATGGGTGGGCTAGACATAAGGGTTGCCCCCGGAATGAGGTTGGGATCCAGGCGTTGGCATGCTGGTGCCATTAGCAATTGCCCCTCCCCCCAACGACCCCTGTGGAGGGCCGCCATACCCCTCCGAGCACTGGAGTGGCAAGCCCAACACACCCAGTCTCTTTGCCTGTGAGCAGATTGCTACTCACCTCCTCACGGAAGCCCTTCCACCAAGGTCATGTTTATCAAAAGGTGCATGAATCGGCAAGTGTGAGCACTTGCTGAGGAGGCCATTGGATATGGGGCCTATGGTATCGCAAACTGTTTGTCGCCCGGCACGGATCTGGTTTTTGGCCTCTCCCACTATTCACTGGCATTATTATGCTTGAGCGTCATTGTAATGAGGCCGGAAGATCACGCCCTTAGTCACTTTTTTGGGCCCTGGAGTGTTTCACCGGTTTAGCCCACAAGTACTGGTGAGCTGAACTCAGAGGTCACGCTGCCATGTTGAAATGGTACCCCAATCTCTAAGCGATCTTGGTGGTTCCCCCATCCATGGACACTCTCACCCCCACACAAGGCCACTACCCCAAGGGTCAGGGTTTGAGCAGCGTCTTGTCCGGATGAGGGTGTGTGGGAAACCATCAAGTGAACTTGAGATTGGGCCTTTTCAAAATGGCATCCTGATCTTTGAGCAGCTAAGTTCAGCTCCTCACTGCTGAAACAATTCTAATTGCACCCGTGGGACTTGGCACCACCAGTTGGAAGAGGGGGCTGTGGTGGCAGGAAGACATATGCAGCTGGGCTCGGCAGGTAGCATAGTGGTTAGCACAGTTGCTTCACAGATCCAGGGTTGATTCCTTGCTGGGTCAGTGTCTGTGCGGAGTCTACACGTTCTCCCCGTGTCTGTGTGGGTTTTCTCCGAGTGCTCCAGTTTCCTCCCACAGTCCAAAGATGTGTGGGTTAGGTGGATTGACCATGCTAAATTGCCCTCAGTGTCCATAAAGGTTAAGGAGGGGTTACGGGAATGGGGTAGATACGTGGGCTTGAGTAAGGTGCTCTTTGTAAGAGCCGGTGCCGACTCGATGGGTCGGGTGGCCTCCTTCTGCACTGTAAATTCTATGAACTTGCACATCTTTGGACTGTGTGAGGAAACACTGAATACCCAGAGGAAACCCACACAGACACAGGGAGAAATTGCAAACTCCAGTCACCCGAGGGTGGAATTGAACTCGGGTCCCTGGAGCTGTGAGGCAGTAGGGCTAACCACTGCCACCCAATTGCTTATGCTCTTATGTAACTAGTTAGGTATTTCCAAAATTGTGATTCCCTGGAGGAAGTGCTTAAAATTGGGGAGTAAAATAGTAGCCTGAATAACTAGCATCATTGTATGTTTTGTGATCATCACAATATTTTTATAAAAACAGAAGCATATTTATATTTTATTAAAGTATAAAAGACACATTCAGCAAATACAATGGATTTGAAAGCAAATTATGTGGATTTGAATTTTGTACTGAAAACAGAACTGATCACTAAATGCTGTAGAAAATCTACAGTACACAATATAAATCTATAATTCACATCTATTTACATTACTCCTACAATGCATAAAGAAGCAGTTCTGTCACAGTTGTACCTGTTAATGAAAATTGTAACAGTCCCACTTTGAAAGAGATACTATAAAATGCAATGGCGGCGGCGGGGAGCTACAAAACACCCAATTGACAGAATAATGCTTTTCAAACGGTGGAGAGAATGTTAAAGCACAGCCCCCAAAATACTGAGAAATCTTCTGTCTGGAGTACATTTTGACAAAAACAAATTTATAACAGATAAATAATGGCAGCATACAGCAGGGCAGTAATAGGTTAATGTTACAAATTAGGTGACGTATTGGCAGATTAAATCAATCTTCTTAAAAGTATAAAGAGGAGAGGATAAATAATGGCAGCATACAGCAGGGCTGTAATAGGTTAATGTTACAAATTAGGTGACGTATTGGCAGATTAAATCAATCTTCTTAAAAGTATAAAGAGGAGATGACTGGTGACTGAATTAGTCTTCATCAAAACAACTGAAAGAATGAGAAGGAAACAAATGTACAACTAAAGCAGTGGGAGGGGAAAATTAAGGAATAAGATGCTTGTAGATCAGATCTGAAATTAAAACAAAAGTTTGCAAGAAATGGGGGCTCCGTTGTCCTGGAGGAAAAAAAAATATCCAATGTTTTTCCGGTTTCCTCCCACAGTCCAAAGATGTGCGGGTTAGGTGGATTGGCCATGCTAAATTGCCCGTAGTGTCCTAAAAAGTAAGGTTAAGGGGGGGGGGGGGGGTTGTTGGGTTACGGGTATAAGGTGGATACGTGGGTTTGAGTAGGGTGATCATTGCTCGGCACAACATTGAGGGCCGAAGGGCCTGTTCTGTGCTGTACTGTTCTATGTTCTATATGAAAGATCAGTTTCCAAAAGAACTGGCCAAGCTCAGTAATAGTGCAGTCAGAAGGCTATTGAATTAAAGCAGAGGAGAGCAATATTCCAAGCGATGTTTTCGTATAGCACCAAGACAAGTGCAGCATTAGAGGTTATCTTTCAGAAGATGCAGCACCAGCAGAATTGCTCATTGACTTACTGTTTGTGGCAGTTTGATATGCACAATAATTTCACAATTCAGTTACTCACACCAGTTCAGTAAGAATATGGTAGCACACCAACTATAGGCTATGTAGAACTTTCTCATTGAAAGAAAATTGCCATTGTTGGCAATATACTTGGATAAGGATTGACAATCAGGAAAACTTCGGCAATACAGTTTGGATAAAGGAAAGAAAGGCAAACAGGAAATACAATAGACATGACAGGACCAAATACAGATCTGTTTGCAGAACAAGTAAAAATTTAAGTTACTCTTGCATTAGCTGTACAAAATATATTCTTCAAATGCAGGTATTTGCTTCCAGTTCCACAGGTAAAACAAATTCAGTGCAATACCAGTTTATGTTTGGAGTCTGTTCCGGTGTACTATAAAGTCTGCAAGAATGCCTTCACCTGTGAACAAGTAGTAACATTATGGTGTTACTAACTGCTATAGATGCACTGTTTAACTGTTAAATACATCAAGTTAACCATTCAGTAATAAAATTGACTTACATGAACGTTGAAAGTTAATTTTAAAATAGTCGAGCAAAATTGTAGGACGGAATCTTACAAGAATTTGGCAAAGTGCCAGGTTTAGACTAAAAACAAGCATGTAACCCTTCAGTTTTACAGACCAGTCTTCTCTCCAGATCTTGAGCCTCTTTAAAGAAAAGGAGTGGGCTGGGTTTACGGTGTCACTCTGGCAGGGCAGAACCTGATGTATGGCACCACCTTTAAAGGGCACCCCAATCAGAACGGAACTCCTCCCCCCCCCCCCCCCAGCAAGGAGGTATCAGGAGTTCCCCCACCCCGGACAATCAGGGGCTCCTGACCCACCCTCCCACCCCCCCAGCTTGGCACTGTGAACCTGCGCTGGGGACAGTGCAGGGAATGTCTCTCTCCTCCCGGGGACTATACTTACTTTTCCACCCCCGGAGGGGTGCCCTCAATTGTTTCTTTTTTGTTATAAAAAGCGGTTGTAAACCTCGCTGATATGACGTCATGTCGACGAGGATTAAAAGTGGGGGTGGAAAATTCATGTCGCGGGGAGGCCGTTAAACATATTAAAATTTATTGAAGTGGATTTAAATGAGACGTCCACCCTTTATGGATTTGGACCTTGTGACATCACTGGCAAGGGCGGAAGGCGGAAATCCGCCTGCATCGCCGTTTCCACTGACTACAATCGCAGGCTTAAAGGTAACCCAGTAGATTACATTTTTAAAAAAACATTGCAATGATCACAAAACCTGTTTAACCAATGGAGATCATTGAAATAGAAATTCAACTTTTTAAAAAAAAGTACCTTCTCTAGAATGTCTTCTTGTTTAATCTTGTCATCTTTAAAATCTTCATTGACATCCAGCACCAGAATAGGGATGTCCTTCAAGTATTCAAAGTCAAGCCTGAAATAGGTCAACAAATTACAGTAGAACATTTGAAGAAGCGAAATTGAATTACTGTCAAATTAATCCACATTCCACCTAGACTAAGATATATGCAAGACTTAAGATAAAGCCTTAACTAATAAATTGAAACGGATCCCACATACCTCATTGTCCGGTTATGAAGCCAAGATTCGTGCTTGTAATGCAGTTTTTCTAGGTACTCCATCTCAATTCCTTGCTCCTCCTCTCTGCCCCTTAGATGAAGGCGTTCCATACATTTCTACCAGAGAACAAGTGACAGATTTCTATCATTACTAGAATGTCAAATTAGGCACTTTTTCTTTCCAAAAAAAAAAGAATGGGTGAAGAAAATAAGTCACTTATTTACTTACTTCAGCAGTTGCTCGGAGGTAAATCATGGCATCCAACTCAATTTGTGGACCAAACTGGCTTAATATCCAACCATGCCAATCTTGGTAAATGGACCATTCCGTTTCATTCAGATTGCCAGATTCAAACAAATTGGAGGCAAATACATACCTGTTTGGAGAGAGATAAAAATAATGAACATAAATTCACAACATTCCAAATGTTAAACATCAGGAAGAATAAACAGACATGATCAATTTATAACTTAAAAATAACTTACATTTATTGTTTTTAAACCAGGCAACTTGGATTATTTTATATTACCTACCCCAAAAAAAGATTTATAACATGAGAGGCTTGTCTCACCTGTCACTGTATACAGATCTTTCATAGAACTGTACAGGATGTTCTGCATCCTGAATTTTGGCACAGAATGGTTTAAGCTGTGCCCGAACCCGACTCAGGCAAGCGTAGGTTTGAAACGTGTATGCCCATCTACTTGGCTTGTCATAGAGCATCTGGAGGAGATTGCCACCACTTTTTTGGGATGTTGAAAGTTCCTTTAAGAGGGAAAAAATAACAATGGAACCAAAAAAGGTTAGGAGAAACTTCACAAAAATCTACTAGACATTACAAACTTCAATTACGTTACCCAGTAAGTAACTGCAAGTTAGCTTGGAAATAGTGGTCTCACAACCAAACAATCCTTTCAACAATCCAACAGTGACATGGCCTACAGAGGGGGCATGCAACCTAGCCAGTTCAACTGGCAGAGATGGGAAGCACAGCACCTGGATTTAATGAGACACTGAAAAATACAGCAGATTTTGTCCCCAACTGTATAGAACAGTACAGCACAGAACAGGCCCTTCGGCCCTCGATGTTGTGCCGAGCAATGATCACCCTACTTAAACCCACGTAACCCGTATACCTGTAACCCAACAATCCCCCATTAACCTTACACTACGAGCAATTTAGCATGGCCAATCCACCTAACCCGCACATCTTTGGACTGTGGGAGGAAACCGGAGCACCCGGAGGAAACCCACGCACACACGGGGAGGACGTGCAGACTCCACACAGACAGTGACCCAGCCGGGAATCGAACCTGGGACCCTGGAGCTGTGAAGCATTGATGCTAACCACCATGCTACCGTGAGGCCCCCAGAAAACCTGGAAGGCAGCAATCAAAAGCACGTCGGGCCATTTCCTGCAATTTTCTGGTGCCCTCCAATTTTTGACCGCAACTTATTCCAATAATCCATTTTCCAAACGTTGAGAGGCAATAAATACATCGAATTTCATCTGTGCTAATTACCTGGAATTCATTTTCTGTTGTTTGCACATTGCACCATTTAGCAATTGGTTCAGGAACAACTTCCCATTCATCACTGGCTTTTTCCAACATCTGGACAAAAGTAGATTTCCCAGCAGCTGTTAAAAAATACAAAATAACTCAAAATGGATAACTACCCCAGCATGACCAAACATTTGAAAGTTTTGAATTCGAGCTCCAACGCAGCCTGAAGACACGTTGTGCTGCATGCAGCGGACAGCGAAATTAGAGAACAAATAGGAAAAGTTTAAAAGTGCATCTGCCGTTGGAAACATCACTAAGACACAACAGATTTTTTTTCTGCAAAAAGACTGAACAGGAGGGGGTATTATAAAAAGGAAGATGCAAAAATTTAATTTCATAAGCATGGCTTAACTGGCGTCAGAATAACTGAGAAAGGAGCCGTGCTCTGAAAGCTCCTGTTTGAAACAAACCTGTTGGACTTTAACCTGGTGTTGTAAGACTTCTTACTGTGCTCAGAATAGTGCCAAGTCGTTAAGATCTCGGAAACAAGCTCTTTGAAAAGTTAAAAGGATGGAAGATTTCTTAATCCTGTTTGCATGGGGAGTGGCGGGAAGCAATGAAAAACTATTTTCCCAACTGACACTTCGTTTCCCGCGTAGCCGGTCACCGAGTGTAAGGAACAAAAAGTGTAACAAAATCCACACAGCCCGGAATCAACTCTCAAATGTTAATGCTGCCGATTTGGGCAGATACACTTATTTCAAAAAGCTTTCCTCCTGAGATTGACAGGTAAAACACTGGAAACTTTCAGCCCGCCAAAACGGATTGGCGCCAATTCAGTTTCCGAGAAGCCTGAATGGGCAAAGAAAAAAACAAATCAGTATCGACCATTCAGCTCACTCACCAATGTTTCCTTCAATTGAAATCTTCCTCACTCGCTTTTCAAAGCTGTCGTTGAAAGCGGGACTGATGCACATTCTTTTCGGAGGAGTAGCCATGGTCTCTCTCTGCTGACGAGTCTGCAAGCCTGTTCCTCAGCAACTCTTCAGGAAATGTTTGAAAGTGGCGGGCTCGGTTCGCATTTGTACTCTCAGCAGTTGCTGACCGCGCCTCTCTGCTGGCGTAACTGCGGAAGAGCACACTCGCCGTTCATTCATTCGTTGCCGCTAATGCACCCACTCCACTCATTCAACAATGAGGTTTCCTCCTATTGTCTTCAAACCACACAGAAATAGTCTTATAATGCCCGCATTTGAAGAGGCACGGTCAATAGAAAACGATATCACACCAAAGAGACGGACACTGATCAGATGATGGTTATTTTCGGTTGTACACGCTGCCAGACTCGAGTGCTTCCTGTATCATCTTCTGATTTTCTTTTAATGCATTTAGATTTCCAGCAATTCAGTGTGTTCCCAGTCTTCTGCACGCTTCAACCACGGTCAATCTAAAGTCCCCCAAGCGGAAAAATGCCCACAGCCTGGGGGTGAGGGGGGGTGGGTGGGGGGTAGATGGCCCACAATGCAGTCGGGAGAAACATACAAGTGATGCTCTTTAATTCTTACGCTGGAGGGACCACGGTCCAGCAGTAACGTGAAGCTCGCAGTGCACTTCGGAGGTCGTGGTGGAGGGAAGATCTCTGGGGGAGATTAGCGATCAGCGACAGCCCTGGAAACAATGGCTAATGTTTCAGTGGTGGAAAGAGGGAAGCGCCGGAGACGCAGCACTACCCCTGTCAGCATGTTACATAGCAAAGGGCAGAATTTTACTTCCTCCGCCCGGGGGTGACTGTAATTTTTTTTGGATGACCTTTTCTTTCAAAGAATATACTTTATTTATAAAATCTCTAATAAACATTACAGAACATTTCGAATTGTCTTGACTGCACATTTCCATCAGTTACACATTCACTTGACTTTCTTCCATTCAATTGGGATGACGTTACACACATATCCCTCTTTACGTTACAATTCTTTCTTAAATATTTACATTGTCATGTTTCTTTTAGTAAGAAGTCTTACAACACCAGGTTAAAGTCCAACAGGTTTGTTTCAAACACGAGCTTTCGGAGCACGGCTCCTTCTTCAGGTGCTCCTTCTTCACCTGAAGAAGGAGCCGTGCTCCGAAAGCTCGTGTTTGAAACAAACCTGTTGGACTTTAACCTGGTGTTGTAAGACTTCTTACTGTGCTCACCCCAGTCCAACGCCGGCATCTCCACATCATGTTTCTTTTATACATTGGAGTGTTAATGACCCAGACCAAGGGGTTTTACACTGTTACCCACCCCTCAATGTACATTTATAGAATATAGAACAGTACAGCACAGAACAGGCCCTTCGGCCCTCGATGTTATGCCGAGCAATGATCACCCTACTCAAACCCACGTATCGACCCTATATCTGTAACCCAACAACCCCCCCTAACCTTACTTTTTAGGACACTACGGGCAATTTAGCATGGCCAATCCACCTAACCCGCACATCTTTGGACTGTGGGAGGAAACCGGAGCACCCGGAGGAAACCCACGCACACACGGGGAGGACATGCAGACTCCGCACAGACAGTGACCCAGCCGGGAATCGAACCTGGGACCCTGGAGGTGTGAAGCATTTATGCTAACCACCATGCTACCGTGCTGCCCCTTTGTTGGAAGACCTTACACAGTGGTCTTTCTCCATTCGCCTTGGTGGCAGCTGCCCCAATCTTGAGTGCGTCCCTCAGCACGGAGTCCTGGACCTTGGAATGTGCCAGTCTGCAACACTCGGTCGAGGACAATTCTTTGCACTAGAAGATCAGCAAGTTTCGGGCAGACCAAAGAGCGTCTTTCACCGGGTTGATGACCTTTCTGCAGCAGTTTATGTTTGTTTCGGTGTGTGACCCCTGCCCACAATTTTACACCTGGATGTTTGAGACCTAGGCTCTCATGTAACCAATTATCGACCACTTCAGGGCTGGTCCCACCCAGCCTCAATTTTCAGGCTGGTGGGAGGAGTTCAGGATCAGGGGAGGGTAAAGCCCGAAAATGAACCCTAATGAGATCTCGAGGGGCAAGAGGGAGGCTCCATCAGCAGCCTTTTTCAATCACCCCCCTCCCCAGGACTGGCCCTATAGGTCTTTCCTCAGTTCCATGGCCTCACCACCAATACCCCCACTCCTCCTCTGCCCAACTCTTGGGTCTCACCCCACCTCATCCCCCCCTGAGGCCCCCAAAACTTACCTGGTTCTGGTATCCCAAGACTTAGATCTCTGGGGACTGTACGCACTCACAATGCAGTCGGGAGAAACATACAAGTGATGCTCTTTAATTCTTACGCTGGAGGGACCACGGTCCAGCAGTAACGTGAAGCTCGCAGTGCACCTCGGAGGTCATGGTGGAGGGAAGATCTCTGGGGGAGATTAGCGATCAGCGACAGCCCTGGAAACAATGGCTAATGTTTCAGTGGTGGAAAGAGGGAAGCGCCGGAGACTCAGCACTACCCCTGTCAGCATGTTACATAGCAAAGGGCAGAATTTTACTTCCTCCGCCCGGGGGTGACTGTAATTTTTTTTGGATGACCTTTTCTTTCAAAAAATATACTTTATTTATAAAATCTCTAATAAACATTACAGAACATTTCGAATTGTCTTGACTGCACATTTCCATCAGTTACACATTCACTTGACTTTCTTCCATTCAATTGGGATGACGTTACACACATATCTCTCTTTACGTTACAATTCTTTCTTAAATATTTACATTGTCATGTTTCTTTTATACATTGGAGTGTTAATGACCCAGACCAAGGGGTTTTACACTGTTACCCACCCCTCAATGTACATTTATAGAATATAGAACAGTACAGCACAGAACAGGCCCTTCGGCCCTCGATGTTGTGCCGAGCAATGACCACCCTACTCAAACCCACGTATCGACCCTATACCTGTAACCCAACAACCCCCCCTTAACCTTACTTTTTAGGACACTACGGGCAATTTAGCATGGCCAATCCACCTAACCCGCACATCTTTGGACTGTGGGAGGAAACCGGAGCACCCGGAGGAAACCCACGCACACACGGGGAGGACGTGCAGACTCCGCACAGACAGTGACCCAGCCGGGAATCGAACCTGGGACCCTGGAGGTGTGAAGCATTTATGCTAACCACCATGCTACCGTGCTGCCCCTTTGTTGGAAGACCTTACACAGTGGTCTTTCTCCATTCGCCTTGGTGGCAGCTGCCCCAATCTTGAGTGCGTCCCCCAGCACGGGACCTTGGAATGTGCCAGTCTGCAACACTCGGTCGAGGACAATTCTTTGCACTAGAAGATCAGCAAGTTTCGGGCAGACCAAAGAGCGTCTTTCACCGAGTTGATGACCTTTCTGCAGCAGTTTATGTTTGTTTCGGTGTGTGACCCCTGCCCACAATTTTACACCTGGATGTTTGAGACCTAGGCTCTCATGTAACCAATTATCGACCACTTCAGGGCTGGTCCCACCCAGCCTCAATTTTCAGGCTGGTGGGAGGAGTTCAGGATCAGGGAAGGGTAAAGCCCGAAAATGAACACTAATGAGATCTCGAGGGGGAAGAGGGAGGCTCCATCAGCAGCCTTTTTCAATCACCCCCCTCCCCAGGACTGGCCCTATAGGTCTTTCCTCAGTTCCACGGCCTCACCACCAATACCCCCACTCCTCCTCTGCCCAACTCTTGGGTCTCACCCCACCTCATCCCCCCCTGAGGCCCCCAAAACTTACCTGGTTCTGGTATCCCAAGACTTAGATCTCTGGGGACTATACGCACTCCCAGTCCTGTCCCCTGTAGCTTCTGGTGCTGTGGATTATTACTACTCTTAATAATACTCTGGAAGTACCTTATGATTTTCAAATGTAAAAATGCACATTGTTGTTGTGGTGGCTTGAGGCAATACCAAGTAGACTTCAGTATGAAGGAATAAGGGTTTTATTGGCAGCTATCAAGGGTAACTTATATACAGGCACAGATTCTCTGTATAGGTTTTCATACTCCAGGGTTCATTCTGACCCTCGCGTTTCCCCACATTGGTCAGGGTTTGCACGCTCCTCCACGATAGATCTCAAGCTAGTCAGACTGCGAGGGCATAACACTTAAAGGGGCAACGTTACCACATCCCCTTAAGGCCCTCAGTAACACATTTACAAATAAGTTACATACAGTACTGTGGTGAACCAAGTATTGCTACTATATATATGTATATATATTTACCGTTTTTTTTTAATATAATTTTTATTGGAATTTTTTACAGAAAATATAAAACATAAGGGGCCTCACGGTAGCATGGTGGTTAGCATCAATGCTTCACAGCTCCAGGGTCCCAGGTTCGATTCCCGGCTGGGTCACTGTCTGTGTGGAGTCTGCACGTCCTACCTGTGTGCGCGTGGGTTTCCTCCGGGTGCTCCGGTTTCCTCCCACAGTCCAAAGATGTGCGGGTTTGGTGGATTGGCCATGCTAAATTGCCCATAGTGTAAGGTTAATGGGGGGATTGTTGGGTTACGGGTATACGGGTTACGTGGGTTTAAAGTAGGGTGATCATTGTTCGGCACAACATCGAGGGCCGAAGGGCCTGTTCTGTGCTGTACTGTTCTATGTTCTATGTTCTATATCGACAAACAATGAAATGCAACAAAATAACCCATAATAACCGTACCACCACCAGACCATATCGACGCATGTATCACATCCCCCCACCCCCCCAACCCCAATGAACAACAAAAGAACTTCAAAATAAATTTAAATTAAATAAACAAACATAGTCATCGTCCCCCCCCCCCACCTTTTCCCTCCCCCTCCCCCCCCCCCTCCCCCCCGGGTTGCTGCTGCTACTGTCCCCGTACCCTATCGTTGAGCCAGAAAGTCGAGAAAAGGTTGCCACCGCCTAAAGAACCCTTGTACCAACCCTCTCAGGGCGAATTTGACCTTCTCTAGCTTAATGAAACCCGCCATGTCATTGATCCAGGTCTCCACGCTTGGGGGCCTCGCATCCTTCCATTGTAGCAAGATCCTTCGCCGGGCTACTAGGGATGCAAAGGCCAGCACACCGGCCTCTTTCGCCTCCTACACTCCCGGCTCCACCCCAACCCCAAAAATCGCGAGTCCCCATCCTGGCTTGACCCTGGATCCCACCACCCTCGACACTGTCCTCGCCACCCCCTTCCAGAACTCCTCCAGCGCCGGGCATGCCCAGAACATATGGGCATGGTTCGCTGGACTCCCCGAGCACCTGACACACCTGTCTTCACCCCCAAAGAACCTACTCATCCTTGTCCCAGTCATGTGGGCCCGGTGCAGCACCTTGAATTGGATAAGGCTAAGCCGCGCACACGAGGCGGAAGAATTAACCCTCTCCAGGGCATCAGCCCATGTCCCGTCTTCGATCTGTTCCCCCTCCCACTTAGCTTTCAGCTCCTCTACTGACGCCTCCTCCGCCTCCTGCATAACCTTGTAGATATCAGATATCTTCCCCTCTCCGACCCAGACCTCCGAAAGCACCCTGTCGCTCACCCCCCTCGAGGGAATCCCTCCACCTGCCACCTAGCAAATGCCTTTACCTGCAGATACCTGAACATGTTCCCCGGGGGGAGCCCAAATTTCTCCTCCAACTCCCCCAGGCTCGCAAACCTCCCATCAATAAACAGGTCCCTCAGCTGTCTGATGCCCGCTCTGTACCAACCCTGAAATCCCTCATCAATGTTCCCGGGGACGAACCTATGGTTCCCCCTTAACGGAGCCTCCATTGAGCCCCCCACTTCTCCCCTATGTCGCCTCCACTGCCCCCAAATCTTGAGGGTAGCCGCCACCACCGGACTCGTGGTATACCTCGTAGGAGGGAGCGGCCACGGCGCCGTTACCAGGGCCCCCAGGCTTGTATCTCCACAGGACGCCCTCTCCATCCGTTTCCATGCTGCCCCCTCCCCCTCCATTACCCACTTGCGCACCATCGACATACTGGCCGCCCAATAATACCCCGAGAGATTGGGTAACGCCAGCCCCCCCCCCCCCCCCCCCCCCCCATCTCTACCCCGCTCCAAGAAGACCCTCTTCACCCTCGGGGTCCCATGCGCCCAAACAAAGCTCATGATGCTGCTCGTAACCCTTCTAAAAAAGGCCCTAGGGATAAAGATGGGCAAACACTGAAAAAGGAACAAGAACCTCGGGAGAACCGTCATTTTGACGGACTGCACTCTACCCGCCAACGATAGCGGCACCATGTCCCACCTTTTAAATTCCTCTTCCATCTGCTCCACCAGCCTGGTAAAATTAAGCTTATGGACAGTCCCCCAACTCCTGGCCACCTGCACCCCCAGGTATCTGAAACTTCACTGCCCTCTTAAATGGGAGTCTCCCAATTCCCTCCTCCTGATCACCCGGGTGTACTACAAATACCTCACTCTTGCCTAAATTTAACTTGTAGCCCGAGAAGCCCCCAAATTCCGCTAACAGCTCCATCACCCCCGGCATTCCCCCTTCTGGATCCGCCACATACAACAGCAGGTCGTCCGCATACAGCGATACACGATGTTCCTCCCCACCCCGCACCAGACCCCTCCATCTCCCTGACTCCCTCAACGCCATAGCCAAAGGTTCAATCGCCAGTGCAAAGAGCAAGGGGGACAGGGGGCACCCCTGCCTGGTCCCACGGTAGAGCCTAAAGTACTCCGATCTCCTTCCATTTGTAACTACACTCGCCATCGGAGCCGCGTAGAGCAGCCTCACCCATTTGATGAATCCCTCCCCGACTCCGAACCGCTCCAGCACCTCCCACAGGTACCCCCACTCAACTCTATCAAACGCTTTCTCCGCATCCAGCGCCACCACTATCTCCGCCTCCCCTTCCACTGCCGGCATCATAATAACATTTAGCAGTCTCCGCACATTCGTGTTGAGCTGTCGTCCCTTGACAAATCCTGTCTGATCCTCATGTATCACCCCTGGCACACAGTCCTCTATCCTGGTGGCCAGGATCTTCGCCAGCAACTTAGCGTCAACATTGAGGAGCGAGATAGGCCTGTATGATCCACACTGCATGGGGTCCTTATCCCGCTTTAGGATCAGAGAGATCAGTGCCCGCGACATCGTCGGGGGCAAAGCCCCCCCCTCCCATGCCTCATTGAAAGCTCGCACCAACAGGGGGCCCACCAGATCCGCATACTTTTTATAAAATTCCACCGGGAACCCGTCCGGCCCCGGCGCCTTACCTGACTGCATTTGTCCAATCCCCCTGACTAGCTCCTCCAACTCTATCGGCGCCCCCAGCCCCTCTACCAGCTCCTCTTGAACCCTTGGGAACCGTAGCCTGTTCATGAAGCTCTCCATCCCCCCTCTCCCCATCGGAGGTTCTGACCGGTACAGTTCCTCGTAGAAGTCCCTAAAGACCCCATTTACTTCTGTCCCCTTCTGCACTACATTCCCACCCCTATCCGTCACTCCACCAATTTCCCTAGCCGCATCTCGCCTGCGGAGCTGATGCGCCAACATCCTGCTCGCCTTCTCCCCATACTCATATACCGTGCCCTGCGACCTCCTCCACTGTGTCTCCGCCTTTCTGGTGGTCAACAAGTCAAATTTGGCCTGCAAACTGCGCCGTTCCCCCAGCAACCCCTCCTCCGGTGCCTCCGCGTATCTCCTGTCCACATCCAGGAGCTCTCCCACCAGTCTCTCCCTCTCCTTCCTCTCCCTCCTTTCCCTATGGGCCCGGATGGAGATCAGCTCTCCCCGGATCACTGCTTTCAGAGCCTCCCAGACCATCCCCACCCGGACCTCCCCCGTATCATTGGTATCAAGATACCCCTCAATACTTCCCCGGACCCTCCTACACACCTCCTCATCAGCCAGCAGCCCCACATCCAGGCGCCAGAGCGGGCGCTGGTCCCGTGCCTCCCCCATCTCCAGATCAACCCAGTGCGGAGCATGGTCTGAGATCGCTATGGCCGAATACTCTGCATCCTGCACCTTCGGGATCAATCCCCTGCTCAGGATGAAAAAATCTATTCGGGAATAGACCCTATGGACATGGGAGAAAAAGGAATACTCCCGCGCTCTCGGCCTCCCAAACCTCCAGGGATCCACCCCTCCCATCTGGTCCATAAACCCCCTCAGCACTCTGGCCGCCGCCGGTCTCCTACCCGTCCTTGAACTGGACCGGTCCAGTGGGGGATCCAGCACTGTGTTAAAGTCTCCCCCCATGATCAGGCCCCCTGCCTCCAGGTCCGGAATGCGGCCCAACAAGCGCCTCATGAAGCCTGCATCATCCCAATTCGGGGCATATACATTAACCAGCACCACCTTCTCTCCCTGCAGCCTACCCTTCACTATAATATATCTGCCCTCCTTGCCGGACACCACCTCAGCCGCCTCGAACGCCACCCTCTTCCCCACCAGGATCGCCACCTCCCGGTTCTTCGCGTCCAACCCTGAGTGAAAAACCTGCCCCACCCACCCCTTCCTCAGACGAACCTGGTCCGCCACCTTCAAGTGGGTCTCCTGGAGCATAGCCACGTCCGCCTTCAGCCCCTTCAGATGAGAAAATACCCTGGTTCTCTTAACCGGCCCATTCAGCCCCCTCACGTTCCAGGTAATCAGCCTAATCAGAGAGCAACCTGCCCCTCTCCCCCGCCGGCTAGCCATAGCTTATCAACTGCTCGCCCCAGGCCAGCTCGCCCCGCCTGACCCGTTCCCCATGGCGATAACGCCTCTCCTCTACCCCCCCGGCCCACGCCAGCTCCTTCCTGGCCATTCCAGCAGCAACCTGGTATCCCCCCCCCCACCCCCCCAGGCTAGGACCCCACCTAGCCGCGACGCACCCTCCATGGTACTTCCGTGAGTCAGCTGACTTCTGCTGACCCGGCAGCTCCTGCCAAAACCCATCTCCTCCCGGCATGGGGTCATCCCCCTCTTGCCACACCTCCTTGGCACCGCTTCAGCGCGGGAAAGAAAACCAGTAGAGGCCACGCCCCCACCTCCAGCTCCGCCCCCCCCTGCCCCGCAGCGCGGACAACCAGAGGAAAGCCCGCGCTTTCACACTGCCACACCCCACCCTTCCGACGCAGCTCCTCAAAATCCAGTTTTACCCCAACCCCCGGCCCCGTACAGAAGAGAACATATAAAGCACATACCCCCAACGTTCGCCACATACCCCACACCCATACCCAACAGACAAACCCACCCGGAAACAGAGCAAAAAGAAAAGCAGCATAAAAAAAACACGTGTCAAAATTGAAGAACAGCAACAGCGAAAACAGCAACGGCCATAGTGTGTCCCCAGATCCTAGTTCGAGTCCAGTTTCTCTGCCTGTACAAAGGCCCACGCCTCCTCCGGGGACTCGAAGTAGTGGTGCAGGTCCTTATATGTCACCCACAGACGCGCAGGCTGCAGCATTCCAAATCTGACCTGCTTGGCATGCAGCACCGCCTTCGTCCGGTTGAACCCGGCCCTCCGCTTTGCCACCTCCGCACTCCAGTCCTGGTAGATTCGTACTACTGAATTCTCCCACTTGCTGCTCCTCTCTTTCTTGGCCCAGCGCAGCACACACTCCCGGTCACTAAATCGATGGAACCGCACCAGCACCGCCCGCGGGGGTTCATTTGCCTTAGGCCTCCTGGCCAGCACTCTGTGAGCTCCCTCAAGCTCCAGGGGCAAATGGAAGGACCCCGCTCCCATCAACGAGCTCAACATCGTGGTCACGTACCACGGGAGATCCGACCCCTCCAGTCCCTCCGCCAGGCCCAGGATCCTCAAGTTCTTTCGCCTCGTGCGAACGTCCAGCTCCTCCAAGCGGTCTTGCCACTTTTTGTGAAGTGCCTCGTGCAACTCCACTTTCCCCACGAGGACCACGGCCTCCTCCTCCCGCTCAGCGGCCTGCTGCTGCAACTCCCGGATAGACACCTCCTGGGCCGCCTGAGCTCCAAGCAGCTTGTTGGTAGTCGCATTCAGTGAGTCCAGCAACTCAGCCTTCAGCTCCGCAAAACAGCGCAGAAGAGCAGCTTGCTGCTCCTGCGCCCACTTCCACCAGTCCTCAGGTGTTCCGCCGGCCGCCATTTTGTCCTTCTTCCCCCGCTTTTTTTGTGGAGCTGCTGCAGCCTTTTCCTTTGCCCCACCCCGGGTGAGCACCATAAATTATGGGGAATGCTCCTCTAGACACCTTCCCCCACCGGGATTCGTCGAGACAGCGCCGTTTGGGGCCCTCAAATTGGCCCAAAAGTCCTTAAGTAGCGGGAGCTGCGGTGCGGCTTAGCCGCAACTGCAAAGCCGGTTTTCTGACCGCTCCACTCCTAGTCCAGGCCATCCACCGGTGGAGAATCTGAGAAGGAGTGTTCCCACACGGGGAAAATTCCAAACAGCACCACTACGAGCCCTTAAAAGAGCCCCAAAGTCCGAAAATAGTGGGAGCCACTGAACGTGCGGCTTAGCTCCGCATCACCGCTACCGGAAGTCCGTCTCCGCTTCTTCAATGGCCTTGGTGAGATCTTTTCACAGTTCTTCCCTCTGCTGCTAGAACTCAGCTTTCATAAAGGCCCTCAGGTCAGCTTGAGACCTATAAGCTGGCCCTTCCCCCGCTAGCATGCTTGCAGAGGCTTTTGTTTGTTGCTGTTCAGACAAATCTTGCACTAATTCTGAGGGTCTGATAACCAAGAAACATCCTATTCCTGGGGGAATATACTCCTTGAACACTCACCCACGCCTTTTCATCGAAATTCCAACCCGTGCTGCCCAAAAAAGAGCTCTTTTCTGCAACCTTAGGCAGGAGCTGCCTCTGGGTGCTCACTCACTTCATGATGCACACCGGAAGTCCTATATATTTACCGTTATTCGTCCTATTGTTATCCACCACTGTATGTATGTTCACTGTTGTTCTTATTCACTGTTACTGTTGTTGTGTTGATGCTTCTGTTGGCTCCGCCTGTGGCTCTGCCCCTCGGGGGAGGTATATAATTGGCAGACCTGTGGCTAGCTTTCAGTGCGGGAGCAGCATCAGGCTGGTATACTTCTTAGCTTATTAAAACCACTGTTCTCTTCTACAACTCGACATGTGTGAATTAATGGTCCATCAAGTAACTCAATAACATCAATGGGATGAGGAACACAAGGGACAGTCCATAATAACCCATCACAATGTTAACCTGTCGGGGATTTTCTGGGTCTCATAGACCGCCTTAGTTCCCCAACTGGCTCCTCTAGCTCGCAGGTGCAGCCACCGTCATCCTCAGCAGAATGTCTAAGAATCAATTAGACCTGCAGGGTTATTTCCTTCTGTAGCTCCTTCCTGGATCATCAACGGGCCTTTATAAGACCTATAGATTCCCTCTGTTTTGGATCCACCACAGGAGCACTGGTGCTGCCTGCCGGCTCCAACTGTTCCAAGATTAAGGTTACATACATACATAGAACATACAGTGCAGAAGGAGGCCATTCGGCCCATCGAGTCTGCACCGACCCACTTAAGGCCTCACTTCCATCCTTTTTATCCCCATAACCCAATAACCCCTCCTAACCTTTTTATTTGGACACTAAGGGCAATTTAGCATGGTCAATCCACCTAACCAGCACATCTTTGGACTGTGGAAGGAAACCGGAGCACCCGGAGGAAACCCACGTAGACACGGGGAGAATGTGCAGACTCCGCACAGACAGTGACCCAGCAGGGAATCAAACCTGGGATCCTGGCACCTTGAAGCCATAGTGCTAGCCACGTGTGCTACCATGCTGCCCGAAGTTGTGGCCCCCCGGCTTCTCATGTGGTCAACGTTTTTTTTTGCATTGTCCTGCTGTTCAAATCCTGGCACTGACTTGGACACAATTCGGCCTGGTAGCCATAGTGGACCTCAGGAAAAGTTTCTGATGACGAACAGGCCACACACTTGGAATGACCTGTCTCCTTTATATGAGACATGCTGTTTCATTTGGGAGGCCTGCCGTGCCTCCACCCTTCCTGCCAAATTTGGGAAAACCAAGTCCAATCTGTTCCGGAGACAATGGCTCATAAGTAACTCTGCTTGTGTGACTCCTGTGTTGGCATGAGGGAGTCATATTGGGGTCATATTATAAGACCAAAGAAAGTTGGCCAACCTAAGACGTAGTGGTCATAGTTTCATAGAGTTATACATCACAGAAAGAAGCCCATTGGCCATCAAGCACCTATCTATTTGAATCCCATTTTCCAGCATTTGCTCCGTAGCCTTGTATGCTACAACATTTCAAGTGCTCATCGGCTTCTTAAATGTTGTGAGGGTTCCTGTCTTTACCACCGTTTCAGGCTCTGAGTTCCAGATTCCCACCACCCCCTGGTGAAAATGTTTTTCCTCAAATCCCCTCTAAATCCTCTGCCCATTACCTCAAATCTATGCCCCCTGGTTTTGACCCCTCAACTAAGGAGAACATTTCTTCCTGGACTGGATTCTCCATTTCTGAGACAAAGTGTTGACGCTGGCGCAGGATTCATGGAGTTCCATGACAGCAAAACTGGTGCCGCTCCTGGACCGATTCAGCTACTGTTGAGGGGCAAGTACCGGCGCCACATGGAACACAATGGATTCCAATGAGAAACGGTGCAGGATTCACCCGTTTCATGATTGACACTCAGGAGGCTGATAAGCAGCAGCCGCATATACACAACAAGATGGCAGCAAGGGGAGCAGCTCTACGCTTCACCAACGCTGAGCTGGACACCCTCCTGGATGCATTGGAGGAGGGGCGTAAGACCTGTACTACGGCCTGGGAAGGAGGCTGCCAGCTGCCGCCATTTGTCGTGCCTGTGTACAGGTGGCAGAGGCGGTCAGCCACCAGCAACACCTCCAGGACAGACCAGTAGTACCGGAGAAAACTGCACAACCTCCTCAGGGCAGCAGGGTGAGAAGGCAGCACTGTGCGCCTTGCACTAACCCAGAGGGCGGCAGAACCCCCACCCTGCACCACATGCTGGCACCAATACCGACAACCATGTCCAGGTGCCCCGGCCACTGAGGCCACCAGCTACCCACACCCTGGGCTGCATGCGTCGGTTGGACTGTCTAACACGGTTGTTTTCCGTTTGCCCCCCACACCCCAGCCCATATCTGCTGGAAGCGGGAGAAGACTGGAGGAAGACCTTTGGCCCCTTACTGTGGCAGAGCAGAGGGCCCTGGACGTGGTCAGCAGCCCAGATGAAATGGAGGTCGCCCGGGTGGAGTTTGGTCACGGACGAGGAAGTGAGACCCTACTGGTTCCCTGTGACACGTGTGTTAACCAAACCCCCCTAAAGTCACCCCCCCCCCCCCCCCCACCATCCTCAACCCCACACAACCCTCAAGCGCACCCTCACCACCCTCACTCCTACACCACTCTCACAACTGCCTCACCCCGACCCTTACCCTCACCCCCACCCTCACCACCCTTTAACCCCCATCACCCCCCAGCCCGCGGTCTAATCATGCATCTTGCCTTGTGTCTTGCAGGAACTGCTGGAGATAGGGCAGGTCCATCTGGTGCCTCCCGCCCCCAGCCAGTGCCACAGCAGGAGCTCCCCCCGTGAGCAGAGCAGCTTGGACGGCAGCCCTCGGCCTGAGACTCAGGAGACCCCTGAGCTTGTGTCTGATGACACTGACTTCACGTCACAGCTTTCCCCAACAGTATCCTTGATTGGGCACTTTAGTGAAGAGGCTTCTAGGACACTATCTGGTGCTCACCACACAGCTAATCCAGTACAGCAGGTGGAGGTAGGAACTTCCGAGGGGGCAGACGGTCGGAGGGCGGGCCGACCACAGAAATTAGCTGCCGTTCAGACCGGTTTCGGGCTTCTGGAACGGACAGTCCCATCGATTGTGGAGATGCAGTTTGCAGAGTCAGGGACTGCATGAGGGGTTGTCAGCGAGCATCCAGCACCTGCAGGTGCAGTTAGAGGAGTCCAACTGTGTGCAGGAGCAGGAGGTGGTGCTGACCATGCGTGCAACCCAGATCAATACTGCAGGGGTGCCGTCCGCGGTGGAGGCATTTGGGGCGACGGTTTTGGCTATGGATCAGCATATCCAAGGCTTGGGGTATTCTGTGCAGGTATCGGCCGAGGCCCAGGACAAGGTTGCCGCTCACAGGCAACCATGTGCCAGAGCCGCCTAGAAATCGCGATGGAGCCTGTGCCAGTGACTGCAGAAGAGATGCCGGAACACTGCAGCACCTCGGACTCCCCCCTCCTGTCCCTGGTGCATCTGGTGGGCAGCGGGCAGAGCAGGGCAGCACCAAGTCACCTGGGACACCCAAGCAACAGCCGGGCCCATCCAGGCCCAGTCGCCCCTGATGACAGCTGCCAATGAGGACCCCAGGTCGCAGAGTGGACCACCTCCACTCCTGCTATAACGTCTGGGGATCCATCAAGACGTAACGTTAGGGACGAAAGCTCAGAAAGCGAGACACCAATTAAGTTGGCACGGTGCAGGGCACAGTTTATTTACACGGGCTAGTGCATGTTGTGTTATGCTGCTTCGGATAACACTGGCTGCTACTTGATGCAGTCTTAACTAAAGGATGCTCCAGACTCTGAAATGAGTTCAACGTGTTTATTGAACAATTAACACGGTTCTCAAATGAGTTCGACTCTCTGCTAATCTAACTGTAGTAACTCAGTTTAACTGTACCAGCTTGCTCTAAGCCAGGTGCTGGGGTGTGATGCTGTTGATTAACCCTGTCTAACTCTCTAGATGTCTGTCTGTGGGAAGAGGCAGGGTGTGAATGCCTCATCCCTTTTGTAGTGTCATGCCCCCTTGTGGTGATGCCAACTCTGAATGTCCTGACTGCCCATTGGTTGTGTCCTATTCCGAATGTTCATTGGTTGCATGTTTGCATATCATGACATCGCCCCATTTTATTGCTTTTTTAGATGTGTATACATGTGAATGTGTCTGTCTAATGTGATTGACAGAGGAATACAGAACAAACAAAATAAATGCTCATAAGTCCAGTCTCTGGGGCTTGCGTCTGATCCTCGTCGACCGCCGGAGAGGTGGAGGGTATGACGGTGTCTTGACAGGCGAGTGCGAGTCACGACTGGTGGCCTCGTGGTTCGAGGTGCCTGGAGGTGGCAATTCAACATGTGGAAATGGAGGGGAATGTGGTTGTGGGCAAGCAACTTTTCGCAGTGCCCTTCGATTCCTTCGCATGACATAGGATATGGGCGCGGCCTGTCGAACAACGACAGCCGGAGCAGACCACCCACCATTTGGTATCTTGATCCTGACCATGTCTGCCGGGGATAGCACGTCCAGATCGGTGGCATGTGCGCCATAGTCCTGCTTCTGGCTGTCGCAAAGCTGCTGCATCTTCTGCAGCACCGGGCGGTGATCAAGGTTGGGCAGGTGTATGGCTGGAAGCGTCGTCCGCAGGTCCCTGTTCATCAGGGGTTGAGCTGGCGACATGCCAGTGGACAAGGGGGTCGTCCGGTACGCAAGTAGTACAAGTTGTATGTCAGAAGTGGAGTCCGAGGTCTTGCGGATGAGCTGCTTAACGATGTGCACCCCTTTTTTGACTTTGCCATTGGTCTGCGGATAGTGCGAACTAGAGGTGACATGCCTGAAATTGTAGCTCTTGGCAAATGTGGATCATTCTCAACTGTGGAAGCACGGGCCATTGTCGCTCATGACGGTGTTCGGGATGCCATGCGTGAGAATGTCTCTTCACACGCTTTGAAGAGTGGCTGTTTCAGCACCTCAGGATAATTCGAAAAGTAATCGATGATTAAGATATAGTCGCGACCATTCGCGTGGAATAGGTCAATGCCAACCTTGGACCATGGAGAGGTCTCTCGGTCATGTGGTTGGAACGTCTCCTTGCTCTGCGCTGGTTGGAACCTCTGACAGGTTTCGCAGTTCAGGACCATGCCCGTGATGTCCTGGTTGATGCCGGGCCAGTAGACAGCTTGCCGGGCCCCTGCGTCTGCATATTTCTATGCCCAGGTGTCCCTCATGAATCTGCCGCAGCACCATGCTCTGGAGATGTTGGGGATGACTATCCTGTCCAGCTTGAGCAGGATGCCGTCAATTAGCGTCAGGTCGTCCTTGACTTGTAGAATTGAGGGCATTGCCCTTTCTGCCAACCATTGCTGAGGTTGTGGATGACTCGCTGCAACAGGGGTCTTTGGCCGTTTCTTCTCGGATGAGAACGATCTTCTCATCTGTTGCCGGGAGAGTGCTTGCACACAGTTGTACCTGCAATTCAATGTGCTGGATGATCTCCAGTGGTTCACTGGGTGAGGTGACGGAGCGGGACAATGCATTGGCGATGATGAGCTCCTTGCCAGGTGTGTACACCAAATTGAAATCATACCTCCGGAGTTTGAGCAGAATTCTCTGCAAACGAGGCGTCATGTCGTTCAGGTCCTTTTGGGGGACGTGGACCAGAGGCCTATGATCCGTCTCAACAGTAAATGTTGGCAAGCCGTAGACATAATCATGAAATTTGATGATGCCGGTGAGAAGACCTAAACACTCCTTCTCAATCTGCGCATATCTGGTCTCAGTGGGTGTCATTGTCCATGATGCGTATGCTACTGGTACCCAGGATGAGGTATCGTCTCTTGAAGCAACACTGCCCCAATGCCATCCTGACTCGCATCTGTGGATATCTTGGTCTCTCGGTCTGGGTCAAAGAATGCAAGGACAGGTGCAGTGGTGAGCTTGGCTTTCAGCTCCAGCCACTCTGTTCGGTGACCGCCTTCCACTCAAAGATGGTTCATTGAGGGCAGCAGGGTAGCATGGTGGTTAGCATAAATGCTTCACAGCTCAGGGTCCCAGGTTTGATTCCCGGCTGGGTCACTGTCTGTGTGGAGTCTGCACGTCCTCCCCCTGTGTGCGTGGGTTTCCTCCGGGTGCTCCGGTTTCCTCCCACAGTCCAAAGATGTGCGGGTTAGGTGGATTGGCCATGCTAAATTGCCCGTAGTGTCCTAATAAAAGTAAGGTTAAGGGGGGGGGGGGTTGTTGGGTTACGGGTATAGGGTGGATACGTGGGTTTGAGTAGGGTGATCTTGGCTCGGCACAACATTGAGGGCCGAAGGGCCTGTTCTGTGCTGTACTGTTCTATGTTCTATTTTTTTCACCAGGTTGCGTAGGGCTATGGTGTGTGTGGCCAAATTCGGGTTGAACTTGCCAAGGAAATTAACCATTCCCAGGAAGCGCGGTATTGCTTTCTTGTCCTCGGGGATTTTCATTGCCTCGATGGCTTTAATTTTGTCTGTGTCCGGGCGCACACCGTGTTGTGAAATCTGATCGCCCATGAACTTCAGCGTGGATGTCCCAAAACAGCACTTGGACCTGTTTAGCTTGAGGCCATGTTCATGTATGCATCAGAATACTTTCTTGAGTCGCAACACATGTTCCTCTGGGGTTGTGGACCAGATTATGATATCGTCAACACAGACACGAACCCCTTCTATTCCTTCCATCATCTGTTCCATGATGTGATGGAAAATCTCTGATGCCGAGATGATGCCAAATGGCATTCGGTTGTAGCAGAAATCTGCCAAAAGGTGTGTTAAAGGTGAAGAGCCTTCTGCTGGATTCTTCAAGTTGGATTTGCCAAAATCCTTGGGATGCATCCAATTTTGTGAAGAAGTGGGCGTTTGCCATCTCACTCGTGATTTCTTCCCTCTTTGGGATGGGGTATTGTTCCCGCATTATGTTTTTGTTTAGATCCTTGGGGTCACTGCAGATGCGTAGGTTGCCCGAAGGCTTCTTTACGCACACCATCGAGCTGACCCAGTCGGTTGGTTCAGTGACCTTGGAGATGATGCCTTTTTGTTGTAGACTCATGAGCTCTGCCTTCAGGCACTCTCTCAGTGGAGCAAGGACTCGTCGTGGTGTGTGGACCACAGGCCGCAGTAGAATCTTGTACTCATACGGCAGCGTGCCCATCCCGCTAAATACATCTGGGTACTGGGTTAGGATGTCGTCGATGCTGGCCTGAAGATCCGAATCGTGGTGTGACACTTTGAATTAGGTTCAGTTGCTTGCAGGCGTGCGCACCTAGCAGGGATGTCCTGTCTGGTTTGACAATCTCGAAGCGTAAGCTTGCTTGTGTGTGTCGGCTGGACACCTGTAGATGGCAGGACCCCAGTGCCTTGATTGAGTTTCCATTGTCGTCGAGGAGTTTGCAGGCAGCTGGAAGGATTGTGGGCGGCTTCTTGATTCTCTTGAAGTCCACCTGCAAAATCTGGTTGGCGGAGGCACCTGTGTCCAGTTTGAACTGGATGGCGCAGTGGTTGACGTTCATCACTGCAAGCCATTCGTCCTCGGAATCCACGGCCGGGATTGATTGGACTTGCAATGTGTCCGGTGTGGCGTATTCATACTTCGTAATAATGCCCACTCGGTAAGTGTTGTCCAGGTATTCATCATCTGGATCCGTCACACTGCCTCGATCAGAGTCATGCATTCGGTGTTGCACACTTCTGCTGTGCCGCTGTCGGAATTGGGAGCGCTGGCTCCTGACTGGTGGTGTAGATCTGCACAGGGCTGCATAGTGGTTTGGCTTTCCCACAGTTTAAACAGCATTTGCCTCTTGCAGGGCAGTTTTTATAAAAATGGCGGTGCCGCAGTGCGCACACAGGCGTCATGATGCTCAGTGCGTCGTTGCGCATGCGCAGTGCGGTTCTCAGACGTCTGCACCTGCGCAGTGCGGTTTTTGGCCGTTTTGTGTTCCCGATCGCATTGCGCATGCATCGGGCCCCGGGAAGAGCACGCGAAATAGCCGCTTTTGTCAATGTGGAGGCACTGCATCCGGGAGATGGCCTGAACACTCTCCTCCTCGTGGGAAGCTTGTTTTTAACTTTCTGCCGTTTTGTACTGTGATAGCAATTTTTAGAGTGCACATGCATAGTCCACGTTTCAATCGCGACTGGCAGGATCATGTGCTTGATTTTCAACAATTGCTCTCGCAGAGGATCATAGTGGACTCCAAAAACGATTTGGTCTCTGATCATGGAGTCAGTGATATCACCGAAGTTGCAGGATTGCGCTAGCAGTCTAAGGTTACTTAGATAGGAGGTAAAGGATTTGCCTTTACTTTGCATCCTCTGCATGAAGATGTAGCGCTTGAAGACTTTGTTGGTGTCCACCTCGCAGTGGCTGTCGAATTTCTCCAGGTTGGTTTGGTACTTCGTTTTGTCCTGCACTTCGGAAAAGTGAAAGGAGTTGAAGATCTCTATCGCATGGTCACCTGCGGTGATGAGTAGAGGAGCTATCTGCCGAGCATCGGTCGCGCCATTGAGGTCGGATGCTTACACGTTTCATTGAAATTTCTGCTTGAATGATCGCTAGTTGGCACTAAGATTGCCGGTGGTCCTGAGCTGATGAGGAACCTGAATCTTGTCCATTGTGCCTGTATTCAGTAGCTGGTTGTCACGGATCTTGCAGAGTTGAACTAAATAGATTGAACAGTCACTCCTGCTATCATGCTGCATTATGCTGCTTCGGATAACACAGACTGCTACCTGATGCAGTCTTAACTAAAGGATGCTCCAGACTCTGAAATGAGTTCAACATGTTCATTTAACTGTTAAAGTTCTCAAATGAGTTGGACTCTCTGCTAATCTGACTGTTGTAACTCAGTTTAACTGTACCAGCTTGCTCTAAGCCACATGCTGGGGTGTGATGCTGCTGATCAACCCTGTCTAACTCTCTAGGAAAGAGGCAGGGTGTGAGTGCCTCATCCCTTTTATAGTGTTTATGTCATGCCCCCTTGTGGTGATGCCACCTCTGAGTGTCCTGACTGTCAATTGGTTGTGTCCTATTCTGAGTGTTCATTGGTTGCATGTTTGCATATCATGACAGTGCACAAATCTGCACATATGTTGTCACATTAAATACCTGTTACCACTGTTACAACCTGCCTCGGTGCTCTGTGGGTGTGGGCTGGTTTGGCCTGTGTGAGGGCTGGAATGGACGGATGTTGTGGGTGGCCTAGGCCTGACAATCACAACCACCGTCACTCCAGGGATCCGATGGCACCATCTGATGGAGTGGCCAGCTCGCACGCGGGGATTCTCCAGGTGGACGGTGGAACGTGCTAATGTGGGCAGGTGTCAGACATTATCAAATTACGTGGAGCACCAGGGCTCATCGCAGAGTGGGTTGTCATCATCCTCTATCCCATGGATCTGACCCGGCATTACTGCCAACCCAGGGCCCGCACCCTGTGTTGCGGCAGGTATGTATCTTGGAGGAGGTCCAGGCGGGTGACTGGCCAGGAGGGGTGTGGGGTGGAACGCAGTGTCCCTGCCCCTCGCCAGTGTCCCATTCCCCCCCTCCCCTCCCCAGTTGCTTAACCTGGAGGCAACCAGAGCGTCTCTTGCACATGCGCCCAGACGCACACGTCGTGCAACCGCCTGTGTCTGCCTGGGCCCCATGTGCTGGCCGGTCCCTCGTCAGACGAGGACGGCATTCAACCTCCTCCTCCAGCACATGGCCCCACTGCTGTGTGATATTGTGGAGGACGCAGCAGGCCGCCAAAATGTGAATGACCCTCTCAGCGTCATGCTGGAGGGCCCTCCAGAGCGGTCCAGGCACCTGAATTGCATCTTCAGGAGGCCAACGCATTGCTTGATCACACTCCTTGTTGCTGCATGGGCATCTTTGTAGCGGGTCTCGCGTCGGTCTGTGGCTTCTGGATAGGCATCATTCTCCACGACCGCAGATGATAACACCTGTCACCCAGGAGCCTCCTGTCTCACTGCTGCATGCTCCACTGCTGCAGCTTCCTCCTCCTCGAGCAGATGCAGCTCGTACAGCTGCAGGACATCCACCAGGACTGCAGTGACTAGCAGGAAGGCCACCATTGCTGGTTGAATTCCAGTATCCATTGTCGGCAGGGGTGAAAGGCTGACATGTTAGCATGGTGCATGCCCCTGTGTCCAACCTGGTCCAACGGGCTACATGGTGGCCCCGGTTGGCCCTGCGGGCTATGCCCCACATCTCCACACCCCTGGCCCAGTCGGTGCCTGGCACCGTGGGTCCTCTGGCCCTGGCGCCAGTCCCTACTCTTGCTAGTGGTACGCTCCGTGCTCCCCGCCCAGGGCCCCCTGTGGAGGCTACAGTGGGCGTTGCCTTGGGTGGGCCGCCTCATACCCCGCCGGCGGTGGCGGCCGGGTCAGGGGGATGGTGTAGCTGAGGGTGGGGTGTAGGAGCACCCATAAGGCCAGTGTCACTCTGCAGAACCAGGGGCCAAGGTGGGTGGTCAGTGGAGGGTGCAGCAAGATGGCTGCCTTGGAGGCCGTGTTAGTGGCGGTCCATGCTTGAATATTGCCCCAGTTCTGTGGGGGGTCACCCCGGCCACACGGCTCTTCACCCTCCCCATCATCCACCCACCCCCTCCGCCGGCCCTGGCAGGCCCCCCGCCCCACCCGGCCAGTGTCCGGCCTGTCAGCCCAAGGTCAAGCCTCTCTGTGTTCTACCTCCTCTCACTCTCCCTCATCAGCCACGATGCCTGTTTCACGATTTCTAAAAGCACAAGTGAACCGTGCCGTCGAGAACTTGGCCCATTGGAGGCGGGGAATCGTGGAGGCCCTGGAGATTACCGGGTCAGGACCGCTAATGATTTGCAAACGGCATTTACTGCACGTGCATTGACGCCACTGTCGAGGTGACGGAGAATTGTGATTTGGCATCAAATCGGCGCCCACTGCGATTTTGGCATCGAAACCTATCCTCCGCCCAATCGCGTTCCGTGATTTCGGTATCAGCCAATGGCGAATCCCGCCCTTTATTTATGTCCTTCATAATTTTGTACACCTCAGTCAGATCCCCCCTCAGCCTTCTCAGGAGAAAACCCCAGCCGAACCAGCCTCTCTTCATAGCTGAAATGCTCCAACCAAGGCAACATCCTGGAGAATCTCCTCTGCACCTTTTCTAGTGCAATCACATCCTTCCTCCAGTGTGGTGACCAGAACTTCACACAGTACTCTAGCTGTGGCCTAACAAACATTTTTAGAGCTCCATCAATTACAAAAAAAAATTTAGAATACCCAATTATTTTTTTCCAATTAAGGGGCAATTTAGCATGGCCAATCCACCTATCCTGCACATCTTTTTGGGTTGTGGGGGTGAAACCCACGCAGACACGGGGAGAATGTGCAAACTCCACACGGACAGTGACCCAGAGCCGGGATTCGAACCCGGGTCCTCAGCGCTGTAGGCAGCAATGCTAACCACTGTGCCACCATGCTGCCCTTAGAGCTCCATCATAACCTCCCTGCTCTTATATGTTATGCTTTGGCTAATAAAGGCAAGAATCCCATTTGCCTTCTGAACCACAATATCTACCTGTCATGCTGCCTTGAGACCTATGGACATGCACGCTAAGGTCCCTCTGGTCCTCTGTATTCCTAGCATCCTACTGTTCATACCACCCACATTCCCATCGAGATGATTAATGTACACTACAAACAGCAAGAGACCCAGCACATCCCTGCGGTACACCACTGGACACAAGCTTCCAGTCACAAAAGCAACCTTCAACCACCACCCTCTGCTTTTTAGCCAATAAGCCAATTTTGGATCTGATTTGTCAAATTACCTTGGATCCCATGTGGGAGCTTGTCAAAAACCTTACTGTAGTCTATGTAGACTACATCATCTACACACCTAGTCACCTCCTCGAAAAATTCAATCAAATTTGTTGGACATAATCTCCCTTTGACAAAGCCATGCTGACTATCCTTGATTAATCCTTGCCTCTCCCAAATGGAGATTAATTCAGTCCCTCAGAAGTTTTCCCAATAATTTCCCTACCATTGATGTTAGACTCCTAGCCTGTAATTACCTGGTTCTTCCTTCCTTCTCTTCTTGAATAATGGTACCAAATTAGCTGCCCTCCAGTCGTCTGACACTTCACCTGCGATGAGAGACAATTTGAAAATGAACATCAGAGCCCCTGCAATTTCCTCTCTTGCCTCACACGGCAGTCTAGGATTCATCTCATGTGGGCCTAGGGAATTATCCATTTTAGAACCCGACAAGAGTGACAACAGGAACAGGTCAGGGTTTTTATACTGAGTAACTTCGTCAGGCCGAGGACTTCTTTTTCATTTTGGGAGTGGCCGATGACCGGATATTGACGGGACGGGGCCAGGAGGTGTGTAACGTACCAGTGACCAACATTTACGGGTGGAGCGTCGTGGCGGGAGCGGTATGGCTAGCAGAAGTGCCGGCATCGAGGTTGGCTAAACGACTATGGCTGGCGGGCCTGTGCCCATGTCCAAATCGGTGTCAGAGCCTTCTGGTAAGGCGTCGCCCATCTCAGCTTCCTGGGCTTCAATGGGCGGAGGCGATGGTGATTGGCGTGGCAACCTAGGCGGCAATGGATTGTTTCGATCCGGGCGGACCCGGACTGGCGTATCCGAAACCTATTCCGGAAGCTCCTGCGTGCGGTGGTGGATGTGGTGCAGGTGGCGGCTGGCTTCATGTCCCTGTGTCCGGAATGAATTGGAAACTGGACCAGTTGCCCAGAGCAACACGCCCAGGACTCATGTGGTGCCAGCGCCGAAATTCCAGCGTTCCCTGGTTTGATGTCGTGCAGCTGTGAGCCTCGAACAGTGTCTGTCTCAGAGCGGTCGTGTTGCTGGCGGATCCGGGCGCCTATGTCCAGAATGACGAGGCTGAGGCGAGTCCGGAGCCAACATCTCATCAGCCACTCTGCTGGTGCCACACCCCTGATAGCAGCAGGAGGTTGTCCGATAACTGAAGAGAAAACAGGCCAGTCGCATCTCCAAAGACCCTGTGGCCAGTTTCTTCTATGCCCTTTTGAAAGTTTAGACCGCTCGTTTGGCCAAACTGTTCAAGGCTTATTGATGTGGGATTGTCCGTACATGCCGAATTCCGTTCAAAGCCATGAACGACTCAAACTCCTTGCTGGTGAACCTGGCCCCGTTATCCGACACCAACACTTCAGGTATTCCATGGGTACTGTATGTGTACTGTAGCCTATCCACGCTTGTCTTTGTGCTCACAGTTTCTATCTCGTGGACCTCGAGCCACTTCGAGTGGGCGTCTGCCATAATGAGGAAGTCACCCCTGAAATGGGCTGGCGAAGTCTATGCGGATGCGGGACCACATTGGTTTTCCCGGCTATTCCCAAGGATGCATTGGTGCAGACAGTGGGATCTTCTGGTTCTCCTGACACAGGCCTCAGCACTGGGCCACCTTCTCGATGTTCGAGTCTATCCCGGGCCACCAGATATAGCTCTGGGCAAGCGTCTTCATCTTGGATACCCCCGGGTGTCCACTGTGGAGGCCTTGTAACAAGAACGCACAATCGTGTTCCGGGTCAAGCACCCATGTTCCCCACAATAAGGACGCCGTTCTCTACGCTCAGCTCCATGTGATTCCTCGTATAGGCCCACAGAGTATCTGGCAAAGTTCTGTGTTGGCCCCTGTATTCGGCCATGTGTCAAACCTAAATAGCTGTGGGTCCATTGGGTCCACTCTTTTATGCGAACCACCATGACCAGCAAGGAATCATGAAGTGGAGAGCCGCGACTACCCCTGCAGCCGAAGCGGAAGCCAGTTATCTTGTGGAGAGGGGTAGGTGGCTTAATGCATCGGCATGTGGGATCCGCGTACCCGGGTGGTGTTCATAAGTTACTCGGAGTAACGCCGATCACTGGACCCTGGCAGACACGATCAGGGGAATCACGCAAGCCTCTTTGAATATCCCAAGTAAAGGTTAGACTGTAAATGCTTGGCCATAGGCATCGTGGTTGAACTTCCTCACACCAAATACAACAGCCTTCCTTCCTTCCTTGAGGGAAGCACAGTAGCACAGTGGTTAGCAGAGTTGCTTCACAGCTTCAGGGTCCCAGGTTCGATTCCCAGCTTGGGCCACTGTCTGTGCGGAGTCTGTATGTTCTCCCTGTGTCTGCGTGGGTTTCCTCCGGGTGCTCTGGTTTCCTCCTACAGTCCAAAGATGTGCAGGTTAGGTGGATTGGCCAAGCTAAATTGGCCTTAGTGTTCAAAAAGGTTGGGTGGGGTTACTGGGAGGGTGGGGGTGTAGGCTTGGGTAAGGTGCTCTTTCCAAGGGCTGATGCAGACTCAATGGCCTCCCTCTGCACTGTAAATTCTATGAAATTCTCAAATTGGGCATAGTTCCGCTTAGCGTCAGCTGTACACAATGCAAAAGCTATCAGCCACTTTGATTCATTGGGCATCCAGTATGCGAGAACATCTCCTATACCATAAGGGGAAGCGTCGCACTTCAGGGGAGGTAGATTTTCTAGGTCGAAGTATGACAGCAGCTTCTTGGATGACAACCAGCACTAGATCTATTGGAACGCCTTCTGCTGTGGGGCGTTCCAATCCCACGGGTGTCCTTTTTCAGTAATTGGTGATGCAGGCTAAGCAGCATGGCCAAGTTGGGGATGAATTTCCCGGAGCAGTTGATGAGTCCTAAAAAGGAGCAGAGTTTGGTTGGGCCTTGAGGAATAAGAGCCTGGGGATGGCCCGCAACTTTGTCTTTCACCGGGTGAAACCTCTTCCTGTCGATCCGGTATCCTAAATAGGTGACTTCTGGGGTGTTAAAAACACACTTCTCCTTGCGGATGCGGACGCTGGCCGTTCAAAACAGCGGAGGACATCAGCCAGGTTCTCCAAATGTTCTTTGTCCGAGACCCCGGTGATGAGTATGTCATCCAGGTATATGGCCACCCTGGGTAGGCGACACAGGATGTTTTCCATCACACGTTGGAAAATCGCACAGGCCGATGAAACCCTGAAAGTGGTGTATTCGTACATCCCTCTGTAGATGTTGACTGTAACGAACCTCCGAGAGTCAGGAACTAGGACCAGCTGTATGTATGTGCGGCTCATGTCAAGCTTCTTGAACGCTGTTCCCCCGCTGAGTTTAGCGTACAGGTCCTCGATATGCGGGACTGGGTAACGGTGAAGGTGAGAGACCCGGTTCACTGTCATCTTGTATCCCCGCAGAGACGTATGGACCTGTCGGGTTTAGCACTGGGACCACTGATGCAGCCCAATCAGTGAAGTGGACAGGGCGGATGATGCCCAAGCGTTCCTGCCAATTCAGCTGCGTCGACCTTGGACCACAACCCATACGGCACTGGGTGGGCATGGAAATAACAGGGTTGCGTGTCCTTGCCCACTGCGTCTTGCATTATCCCAAGGCCTTCAGTAAAAACTTCTGGAAACTTTGTCAACACTCTTTCAAGGCCGTGGGGGTATTTAGCTGACAACATAGGGCCAGAATTCTCCAGTCATCGGGATTGACATTTCCTGCTGGCAGCGCACCCTCGCCAGTGGGCTTCATGGCAACATGGAGTGGTTTCAATTGAAAATCCCATTGACAAGCGATGGGAGGATAGAAAGGATAGAATCCCGCTGCCAGCGAACGATGCGCGGCCGGGGGAACGGAGAATCCCGCCTCGGATGTGTTCATTATGGAAAGCAAACAGGACTTAAGCAAAAACTGAAAGATGCTCAAAAGGACATTGTTGCAGCCAACTGTTTGGCTCATATTTTGCACAAGGCAAAAATGCTGTCAGGAACCTTGTTGTTGATGCAGGAAACATCATTATTGCTTCAACAAGGGCAGCACGGTGGCCTAGTGGTTAGCATAGCAGCCTCACGGCGCTGAGGTCCCAGGTTCGATCCCGGCTCTGTCCGTGTGGAGTTTGCACATTCTCCCCATGTCTGCGTGGGTTTCGCCCCCACAACCCAAAAATGTGCAGAGTAGGTGGATTGGCCACACTAAATTGCCCCTTAATTGGAAAAAAATAATTGGGTAATCTAAATTTTAAAAAAATAATTGCTTCAACATTTTTGCACAAATGCAACACAACAATTGAGGATGTTCTATCATTTTGTTGAAGTGGACGAGTCCAGTTCATTGAGACATGTTGTAACTAGGTGATTTTCTTCACTCCTGACTATTAATAGGTTGATGAAATGCAGGAAACTTACAACAATTTATTTTCAGAGTTTGGGTGAGGAAGAATGTCCCAAGATACTATGGAGAAGCTGAGGGACAAGGGGGTGCCAATGAAATGGCTGTGCTTTACTTTCCCAGCAAAGCGCCTGAAATTGTTTGGGGAAGTTGTTCAGTGCGCTTTCGGCGAACAAGCTGAAGAGTGAGTGACATGGACAGGAACTGAGACAGAAAGATTTGGGAATGTATTTTGGGTTTGCAGGGAATGGCAGACTGAAGCAATTAACAGCAGATGTGGCAGGAAAAGAGTACTTGAGTGACAAATATGACTTGCGTGAAAACAGATTTCACAATAGATTGTCCAAATAAGCCCTTGCAAATGCTGTGCCCTTCAAAAGTAAAATTACCATGATGTTCAAGTGTGCAGTGTTGGAACCAATAATTCTACGGACACGTGCTTGTAGGATTAGAATAACGGTTTTAATATACTTACAACAGAGCCAGCCTGTTAGCCGTTGAACTTTCAGTGAACTGGCCGGCTGACCCTGTGGCACTGATCTTTATACAGCAGCTCCCGGGGGGAGGAGTCCTGGGCGGAGCCAAGGGAGGAGCCCAGTACAACTCTCGAGCATTCCCAGAGCTACTCCCCCTGGAGGTCAGGTAGTGCAACTGCACTTACAATATAGACACATGTATTTACAAATTATAATCCGGTGTGAATCACATTCACCACATGCAGTCTTGAAGAAATTGAAATGAATGGCATTTTGAAAAATGTTATATCCTCCCGGGAATAAGGTCAGTAGTAGCCAGACCAGTGAGAAGAGGTATTGCCTCTGCAATTTCCATTCTCAGTTCCCACCATATTCCTGGATCCATCTCACCTCGTCTTGGTGCCTTATCAACTTTACATATAAACAGCCTATCCAATACCTCCTCCTTATTAATTTTAAACTCTCCTGGTGTATTACTTCCTCCGCTTTCATTGTTGGTTGGGTAACATCTTCTTCCATGGTATTGCAAAGTATGCACTGAATACCTTAGCTATGCCCTTTGCCTACAATGTGTAAATCCCCTTTTTGGTCTTCAATCAGCTTGCAGCTTCTTTTACAACTCTCTTACTATTTATATCCCTGCAGAAGTGTTGGCGTGTTCAAGGAGTATGGCTTACTTAGCAAGAGGTAACTCAGAACAGCTGCAATTATTTTTAGCCATGAAAAGCGATCAGGAGTAAGCTCGCAAAGGAAAGGCTGCTGCGCTATTTGACATATATTAGCTTCAACAAGGACACTGCAAAAACTAATTTGATTTGATTTATTATTGTCACATGTATTAGTCTACAGTGAAAAATATTGTTTCTTGCATGCAGTACAAACAATGCATACAGTACATAGGGAAGAAAGGAGAGACTGCAGAATATAATGTTACAGTTACAGCAAGGTGTAGAGAAAAGATCAACTTCATACGACGTAGGTCCATTCAAAAGTCTGATGGCAGAAGGGAAGAAGCTGTTCTTGAGTCGGTTGGTACATGACGCCAAACTTTTGTATCTTTTTCCTGACGGAAGAAGGTGGAAGAGAGCATGTCTCGTGTGCGTGGGGTCCTTAATTATGCTGGCTGCCTTTCTGAGGCAGCGGGAATTATAGATAGAGTCTATGGACGGGAGGCTGGTTTGCGTGATGGATTCGGCTACATTCACGACCTTTTGTAGTTTCCTGTGTTCTGGGCACAGCAGGATCCATACCAATCTGTGATACAACCAGGAAGAATGCTTTCTATGGTGCATCTGTAAAAGTTTGTGAGAGTCGTAGCTGACATGCCAAATTCCCTTAGTCTTCTGAGAAAGTAGAGTCGTTAGTGGGCTTTCTTAACTATAGTGTCGGCGTGGAGGGCTCGGGACAGGTTTTGATGATCTGGACACCTAAACATTTGAAGCTCTCAACTCTTTCTACTTCGTTCCCACTGATGTAGACAGGGGCATGTTCTCCACTGCGCTTCCTGAAGTCGATGACAATCTCCATCATTTTATGACATTGAGGGAGAGATTATTGTCTTTGCACCAGTTCACCAGATTCTCTATCTCATTCCTGCAATCTGTCTCACCATTGTTTGAAATCCAACATACTATGGTGGTGTCATCAGCACATTTGAAAATCAAGTTGGTGGGGAATTTGTGTATAAGGAGTATAGTAGGGGGCTTAGGACACAGCCTTGCGGAGCACCGGTGTTGAGGATGATCATGGAGGAGGTGTTGTTGCCTATCTTTACTGATCGCGGCCTGTATGTTAGGAAGTTCAGGATCCAGTCGCAGAGGGAGGAGCCGAGGCCCAGGCCACGGAGTTTGGAGATGAGTTTTGTAAGAATGACGGTGTTGAAGGCTGCGCTGTAGTCAATAAATAGGCATCTGACATAGGTATCTTTGTTACCTAGGTGTTCCAAGCTTGACTGCAGACTAAGGAGATGGCGTCTGCTGTGGACCTGTTGCAGCGGTAGGCGAACTGTAGGGATCAAGGCGATCCAGGACACTTCATAATGATGGATGTCAGAGCCACTGGACGATAGTCATTAAGATACGCTGCTTGGCTTTTCTTTGGTTCAAGGATGATGGTCATCTTCTTGAAACAGATAGGAACCTCAGATTGTTGTAAAGAGAGGTTGAAGATGTCTGCGAATACCCCCGCCAGCTGATCCGTCTTGATCTAAATCAGACTTGCTTGATGCAGGTGTGAACCAATTGGATACAGACAACTAGGTCAGCAATTACAGAGAACGAGGTGTCAGTCCCCCGGAATGCTCGGAACACAACCAAACAAGATAGTTGGTCTGAAATATTTAGCACCCATTGTGACAGATTGAGAATCTATGTGATCAAAAGCCATCTGCAGACACGAAAGGACAGGGACTGAACATATAAAAGACAATGGGTGAGATCCTACGGACATGCTGTGCCTGCAAAGCAGCTCACCGTGGCCATTGAAAGCCGGGAGACCCCGCTCCCGGGACCAATGCTATAAAAGCTCAGGAAACTCAAGAAGTTAAATCAAAACGGAGACCTTTTTCTGCCAAAAGAAAAGCCCACAACACGTCATCCAGTAAAATGGTCCCAACCGAGACTACCGATTCTGCCGGTCCCAATCTGGGTCGGCTTTTATAAGGTGATTTCTATGATGTTGGGCCTGCGTTCATTAAGGGGCGAGCTCATACTCCAGGAGCCCCATAGAGACATCAATCGGATCGTCCCTGTTGGCCTCGTGAAGGTAATGGCATTTCCCCCCCCCCCCCCCCCCCCACAGGTCCGTAGGTCCCTCTGTTGCTGGATGAAGGGGGGGGGGGGTTCTACTTTACCCATGGTTGTGCTTCTGACAGCTGTGGGGCTGGGGCTGGGAGCATTATTTTTGCGCTGAATGTCAGAGGGGGTCCTGTCAGAGGTCCATCTCTGATGATACTGTCCTCCAGAAGTATTGAGGATTCCATAGCCATATCTGATCCAGAGTCTTCCATGTCCTGCTGACCTGGGCGCAGGTCCTGGGATGATGTGCTCCTTGGCTAACAGATGGTAGGCAGGGGGAGAGAGGGATCAATTCAAAAGGTGGGGCTACCTCTGCAGTGGGAACCCTGCTCTTGAAGGAGTCCATGCTTAAATCAGGTCTGTTCTCTGGTATGATGGTATGGGAGATTGGCCCTGATTTCTCCACTATGGCCCCCGGTATCCAACGGACGCCGTCCTGGAGCTCGGCTGTGGCTGTCAGGTGAAAGGGGTTTAGTGTTTTGGTTTCAGTTTTGGTTTGTTGCATTGGACTGCAGAAGAAGAGAAGCAGTGTTTCCCTGCTTTCATTGTTTTTATTTTAAAGCTGTTCCAGTGAACCGAAAGCACATTAGGTGTGGCAGGCTGACTTGGTAACTTTGAAGGTAGAGTTACTTTCCGGAAGGAGTTTTGAATCTGCTGGTTGGAGGCTGGATCTCAGGGAAAGGATCAGTCCCATTCAAGTGAGATTACTGTGTGCTGGGCCATGCTCTTGAAAGAGGTTTTGGTTTTATTGGATTTTGTATTGAATTGGAACAGCTACTAAGGGGGATTCATTAAGAGTTATATACATAGATTACTGTAGCTGTTGTGTGGTTTTTCATGTTTGTAATTGAGAACAACTTCTTGCTAACTGTTTTATATGTTAACTTATTCTTATAATAAACTTTGTTTTGATAAAAGTGACTAGGAAGTCTGATGACTCACACCCGAAGTGAAGGTTCTTGTGCTCATCTTAGTCAAATTCAACATAAAAGTTATGGGTCAGGTGAGCTTCATAATACACTTTGGAGTTTCTAAAACCTGGCCCATAACAGTGACAAACACCTCAGGAATACCGTGGGTGCTGAAAGATTGGCTCAGCTTCTCAATGGTGACTCGCAAAGTGGTGGAAGGCATCGGTGCACATCCATCCACTTTGAGTGGACGTCGACCAGTAGCAGAACCATTGACCCCTGGAAGAGCCTGGTGACATTGACACGCAAACGCACCCAAGGGTACCCCAGCAAGGCTGATGGAGGGAGCATTTGATGCTCTTGGTAAGCGCACAATGCTGGACCATCTGCTCGATGTCACTATTGAGTCCTGGTCACCACACAGAGCTCCTGGCGAGCATTTTCATTTTGGAAACCCCAATATGTCCACTATGCAAGTCCTGCAGAATGGGTTTTCAGCCTGTCCTCGGGGTTACCATGTGGGCTCCCCAAAGGAGGATGCTGTCCTCTATGCTCAGCTCCTGCTGTTTTGATGCGAATGCAACTCTTCTTGGAGCTTCCTTTGTATTCCCCGAGTAGGACAATACAGTTTTGCCAATGTGGGGTCCTTTTGGGTCCATGTACAGATTTGTAAGGTTGTAACAGGTAATGTGTCTGTGAAATTTAGTGGCAATACAACTTCATCCTCTACTGACATGGCCAGGGTCGGTTGAGGGCATCCGCATGCACAATCTGTGCACCTGGACGATACTCAAAGGTATACTTGTATGCTACTAACAGCAATGCCCATCTCTGGATCCTGGCCAAAGCTATTGGCGATATCATTTGATCCTCTTTGAAAAGGCCGAATGAGGGCTTGTGGTCCGTGATTATCGAAAAATTACGTCCATAGACGTATGGATGAAACTTTTTGACTGCAAATATCACGGCCAGTACTTCCCTTTCATTTTATGTGTAGTGGCGCACTGCGGCAGCCAGGGTTTTCGATGCGTCATTCTGCCCCACCGATGGAACAATGCTGCCCCAATGCCAAGTGGATAGGCGTCATATGTGAGGATAAGTAGTCTTGATGGATTATAATGCGTCAGTAGTCTGGAGGATTTTAGCTGGTGCTTCACTCTGACAAATGTTTCTACTTGTGGCGTCTTCCACGCCTATCTTTGGTGCTTCTTTAGCAGCATTTGCAGAGGCGGCAGTGTGGAAGCCAGATTTGGAATACAATTTACATAATAATTGTCAAGCCCTAGGAATGACCTTAGCTTTGTCGTGTTCTCAGGTGTCGGGACACCCTTGATGGCTTGGACCTTCTCCTCTAATAAAAATAGCTTGTCACAAGTAGGCTTCAATGAAGTTACTGTGAAAAGCCCCTAGTTGCCACATTCCGGCGCCTGTATGGGGAGGTCGGTACGGGAATTGAACCCACGCTGCTGGCATTGTTCTGCATTACAAGTCAGCTGATTAGCCCACTGTGCTAAACCGGCCCCTCAGCCCAGTACCTCTACCGGGTATAACCTGTCTTCGCCGACTCTGCATCCCAGGTGTATAACTTCTTTTGCCTGAGAGACGCATTTGCCCTTCTTCAGGCGAACACCTACTTCTGAGAATCGACAAAGAATTTCTTCTAGATTGTCCAGGTGTTCCTTCACGGTGGCTCCTGTAATTGGTACATCGTCCAGATAGACAAGAACCCGAGGGAGCCTTTGAAGAATGCCTTCCATTACCAGCTGGATAATTGCACATGCGGACGACACCCCGAATGGGAGCCGGGTGTATTCATACAATCCCCTGTGGGTATTAATGGTGATGTATTTTCTGGACGCTGCTTCTAATTCCAGCTGGAAGTATGTCTGGCTCATGTCCAGCTTTGTGAATTAGTGGACCTAGCCACATTCGTGTATAGATCTTCCACCTGCGGCATTAGGTATCTGTCAATGCAGGAGGCCTTGTTGACCATCATTTTATTGACCCCACATAAACGGACGGACTTGTCTGACACCGGGACCATGGGCAGTGTCCACTCTGCAAATTGGACTGGGCATATAATACCCAAGTTCTCCAGCTGGCTCAGCTTGTCTCCCACCTTTGATAACAGGGCGCATGGTACTGGACCGGGCCCTAAAATATTTTGGTTGGGTATTCTAATCAACATAAATTTTACCAATGGCTCTCTTTATCTTCCGCAGGCGTTTCTGGAAGATTTCCAGGTATTTTGCCAGGACCTCATACAATCTGCCTATACCCATTCAGAAGATTTGTTGCCAATCCAGACGGAGTCTCTGTAACCAGTCATGGCCCAGAAGGCTGGGTCCAGGTCCTTGCACAACTACCAGTGGACTGACTGTTGTCCATGGGTAACTTGAGTCACAGTAGTCCTAATAATTGCCAATGGCAACCCAGTATACATTGTTAGCTCTGCTGTTTCCTGCCCCAAAGTCTCTCACTCTCCATTGCTTCCTGCCACAAAATATCACACTGTTCGCTGTGTCCTGCCAAAAGGTCTCTCACTCTCTGCTCTCTTCTGGCCACAAAGTCTCTCTCTCGCTGCAATTTATTGCCCAGAGAGTCTCACTCTCCACTGTTTCCAGACTTTCTGCTGTTTCTACTCCTGAAGTGTCAGACTCTCCATTGTTTACTGGTCCTAAGCTAAGGTCTCTTGCTCTCTCCTGTTTTTTGGGTCCTGAAACCTTGGAATCTGCTGTTTTCTGGTCCGGTAGCCTCTCACTCTCTGCTGTTTTCTGGTCCTGATGTCTTGCACTGTTTTCTGGCTCTGTAGTCTCTCACTCCCCTCTGCTTCCTGGTTCTAAAGTCTCGCACTCTCTTGCACAAAATCTCTCACTCTCCGTTGTTTCCTGCCACAACATCTCACCATCTCTGCTGTCTCCTGCCCGAAGTCTCACACTCTCTGCTCTTTCTGGCCCTGAGACCTCACACTCTGCTGCTTTGCGGTCCTGAAGACTCCTGTTTCTTACATTGAAGTCTTGCACTCTGCTTTTCTGTTCCTGGAATACAGATATATGGGAAATGGGAGCAGGAGTAGACAGCACGGTAGCACAATTGCTCCAGGGTCCCAACTTCGATTCCCGACTTGGATCACTGTCTGTGAGGAGTCTGCACGTTCTCCCCGTGTCTGCATGGGTTTCCTCCGAGTGCTCCTGTTTCCTCCCAAAGTCCAAAGATGTGCAGGTTAGGTGGATTGGCCATGCCCTTAGTGTCCAAAAAAGGTTAGGTGGGGTTACTGGGATACGGAGGAGGTGTGGGCTTTTGTAGGGTGCTCTTTCCAAGGGCCGGTGCAGACTCGATGGGCTGAACGGCCTCCTTCGGCACTGAGATTCTATGATTCATCCTGTTGAGCCTGCTCCCCCATTCATGATGATCATGGTTGATCATCCAACTCAGGAACCTGTTGCCGTTTTCCCTCCATATCCTTTGATCCCTTTAGCCCAAAGAGATATATCTGACTGCTTCTTGAAAACATACGGGGCCGAATGCTCCATACCTGAGATGACGTGTTGACACCGGCGCAGGATTCGTGGAGTTCCACGACAGAAAAATTGGCGAAGCACATGGACCGATTCAGCACCAGCGCCACGTGGAACACTATCGATTCCAATGAGAAACGGTGCCGGATTCCCCGGGCCTGAGATTGACATTCACGAGGCTGACAAGCTGCAGCTGCATGTACACACTTCACTCCCCACACAAACCATCTCAGCCAACAAGATAGCAGCAAGGAAAGCGGCCCCAGTATTCACTGACGCTGAATTGGAAGCCCTCCTGGAGGCGGTGGAGGAGAGGCGGTTGACCTTGTCCGACGGCCTGGGAAAGTGGCTGCCAGCCACCGCTGTCCACCGTGCCTGGGCGCAAGTGGCAGAGGCTGTCAGCGCCGCGATCAATACCATCCGGAACTGCCAGCAGTGCCGTAGAAAACTGCACAAACTCCTCAGGGCGGCCAGGGTGAGTAGGCAGCACTGTGCCTCTGGCTCCAACCCCATCCTACACACCCGTAACCCGAGCTACCCTCCCACCCAACCCAGAGGGCAGCTGAGCCTCCACCCTGCACCACATGCTGGCACCCATATCGGCCGCCATGGCTGGTGCCCTGGCCACTGAGGCCACAGGCTACCCACTCCCTGGTCTGCATGCGTCGGACTGTCTAACCCTGTCGTTTTCTGTTTCTCCCGCCCCCTCCCCGCCCAGGAGAAAGCTGCTCATAACTGCCGGGAGCTGGAGAAAACTGCGGGGGGACCGCCGGACCTGCAGCCTCTCACCATGGCAGAGCAGAGGTTCCTGCATGCAGTCGGCGGAAACTGAGGTTGCCGGGGTGAAGGTCGGCTGCTGGCAAGGAAGTGAGACTCTGTTGAGTTACGGTTCCCCGTGACATGTGCGTCAACCACCGGCATCACCCCCAACACCACCCTTAACCTCACCCTCACCTCCACACCACCCTCACCCCCACCATCTCCCATCCCACAGTCTAATCACGCGTTTTGTCTTGTGTCTTGCAGGACCTGCTAGTGATGGGACGGGTCCATCTGGTGTCACAGCTGGTGCCCCCCTCCCCTCTAAGCTGAGCACTGATGCGAGCAGCCCAGACGGCAGCCCTTGACCCGAGACTCAGGACACCCCAGAGCTCGAGTCCAAGGATGACACTGATATCCCGTCACAGCTTTCTCCAACACCCTCCACCATTCCAGAGATACTCATTTGCTTGGGCGCTTTAGTGAAGAGGCTCCTGGAACACTATCTGGTATGCACCACACAGCTGATCCAGTACAGCAAGTGGAAGTAGGAACTCCAAAGGGGGCAGACGGTCGGAGGGCAGGCAGACCCCAGGAACCAGCTGTCGTCAAGATTGGTTTCAGGTTTCTGGAACGGACAGTCCCATCGATTATGGAGATGCAGTTGCAGAGCCAGGGATTACATGAGGGGTTGTCAGCGAGCATCTAGCACCTGCAGGTGCAGTTGGAGCAGTCCAACTGCAAGCAGGAACAGGGGGTGGTGTCAACCATGCATGCAACACAGACCAACACCTCCGTGGTCGAGGCATTGGGGGCGAGGGTTGGGGCTATGGATCAGCATGTCCAAGGCCTTGCAGGTGCTGGCCGAGCACCAGGACAGGGCTGTCCTCTCACAGGCAGCCATGTGCCAGAACCACCTGGAAATCGCAGCAGCCCTTCTGAGCGTGGCCCAGTCACAGCAGGCCATAGCTGGGACGCAGACACAGAGGAAGGTGGCCCAGTCTCAGAGGGAGATGGCACAGTCAATGGATGATATGGCACAGTCCCAGACGGAGATGGTCCATTCCCTTTGCTCCATGGCCGCGAGCCTGCGGACCCTGGTCGAGTCGAGGGCAGGCCTCCAGGACTGGCAGCGTCAGGTGGCAGGGGGGCTGCAGGTGATAGCTCCGCTCACATCCCTGTCCCATGGAGTAGCCTGGGGTCCATACGGCACCTCGAGGGAGGAGGAGGTGATGGAGCCAATGCCAGTGACTCTCGCAGGGGTGGTACCGGAACACCGCAGCACCTAAAAACCCTCCCTCTTCCTGTCCCTGGCGCATCTGGTGGGCAGCGGGCAGAACAGAGCAGCACCATGCCACCTGGGACACCCGAGCACCAGCCAGGCAAATCCAAGCCCGGTCGCCACAGAAGATGGCCACCAACGGGGACCCAGGTCGCAGGGCGGGAATCATAGCAGGTTGTCGCCACCCCAGAAGTACTGTCTGGGAATCCACCAAGACGTAGTGTTAGGGCCAATAAGGCCAGAAAGTTAGACACTAGATAGGTTGGCATGGGTGCAGGACAGTTTAGTGATAGGGGCTAGGGCACGACTCTATCTATATGTTGTTACATTGAACACCTCTTCACGCTGTTTTAATAATAATCTTTATTAGTGTCACAAGCAGGCTTACATTAACACTGCAATGCACTTACTGTGAAAATTCCCTAGTCACCACATGACAGAGCCTGTTCGGGCACACTGAGGGAGAATTCAGAATGTCTAATTCACACAACAAGCGCATCTTTCGGGACTTATGGGAGGAAACCAGAGCACCCGGAGGAAACCCACGCAGACACGGGGAGAACATGCAGACTCCGCAGACAGTGACCCAAGCCGGGAATCGAACCTTGGACCCTGGCGCTGCGAAGCAACAGTGCTAATCACTGTGCTACCGTGCCAGCCAGAAAAAAAATCAAAGTTACGATCTGCCTTGGTCCTCCCCCATACCCCCACAGTACCAGGTATGCCATGATGTGGCAGATATGTCAAACTGTCTCCCTGCTCAGCCGGAGTCTTCAATGGCATGCCCGGTCCGGCAGGTCCTCGAACGACAGACGCTGTCGGTATATGCAAGACCTCAGCGGCACTCCTTTGCACCTCCTCCTCGGCCAGTTGGTCGACCGGCTCTCCATTTGGGCAAATGCCTCCTGTTCCTCTGCTGCATGCTCTGTTGCTGCATGCTCTGTTGCTGCATGCTCTGTTGCTGCATGCTCTGCTGCTGCCCGCTCCGCTGCTGCAGCTTCCTCCGCCTCCTTGAGCAGCACCAGCTCGTACAGCCGTAGTGCATCCCCCAGGGCTGTGGCGACTAGGAGGAAGACAACCATCGCTGCTTAAAATTCCATGGGCTACATGGTGGCCCCGTTTGGCACTGCAGGCTCTGTCCCTGCATGCTGCCTCCATCTCTGTACCCCTACCTTGTCATTGGCCGGTACTGTGGAGGCTTCTGGCCCTGGCACCTGTCCCTAATGCCAGGGGTACCGTTGGATGGCGCTGCCCTTGCCAGCGGTATGCACCACGGCATCTGCCCGCACAACAGTGGGCGTTTCCCTTGAGTGGCCCGCTGGATGCCCTGCCGGCGGTTGGTGGCCGGGTTGGGGGGGGGGGGTATGGCGGAGGGTGGGGTGTAGGGGTGGGACACCCATACAGCCGGTGTCACTTTGCAGAACCAGGGGCCAAGGTGGGTAGTCAATTTTGTCAGCAAGATTGTTGCCTTGCAGGCTGTGGTAATGGCGGGTCATGCCTGGACACTGCCTCAATCCCGGGGGGGTTACCCCAGCCACACAGCCCAATTCCTGTTCATACTCCCTCCCCCCCCGGCCCTGGAGGGCCGCACCCACCCTAGCCTGCCCGGCCCAGTGTCCGGCCTGGCAGCCCACGGTTGTGCCTCTCCAAATTCTACCACCTCTCTCTCTCGCTCATCAGCCAAGACCCCGGTTTCACGATTTTTAAAAGAATAAGTGAACCGTGCTGTCGGGAACTCGGCCCATCGGAGGCAGAGAATCGCAGTGACCCCGGAGAATACCGGCTCGGATCCGCTCACGATATGCAAATGGTGTTTACTGTACATATGTTCTGGACCGCTTGACGTCACTGTTGAAGTGAAGGAGAATTGGGATTTGGCGTCAAATTGTCACCTGCTGCGATTTCGGCGTCAGAACCGATTCTCTGCCTAATCGTGTTTCCCGATTTTGACATCAGCAAACGGAGAATCCCATCCATAATGTTTTTGTCTCAACTGCTTTCTGTGGTCATGAATTCCACAGGCTCACCACTCTCTGGGTGAAGAGATTTCTCCTTATCTGAGCATTAAATGTTTTACCCCATATCCAAAGGCTGTGACTGGACGTCCTGCCATCGCGAACATCCTTCTTGCATCTATCCCGTCTAGTCTTGTTGGAAATTCTCATCCTGATGTCTTAGTCTGCTGTTTTCTTGTCCTGCAGTCTCTCACACTCCCCTGTTTTCTGGTCCTAAAATCTGGTGCACTCTCCAACTACCGGTCCTAATGCTATACAACGTTCTGCTGCTTCCTGCCCCCAAATCATTGCTGTTTTCTCGTCCTGAAGTGATGAATTCTGCTGTTTTCTGCTCTCTTCGCTGTCTCCTGCCCAAAGTCTTGCATTTACTGGTGGTAATGTCTAGCAGTCCCTGCTGCTGTTTTCTGGTCCTGAAGTCTCCCACTCTCTGCTGTTTTCCAACTCCAATGTCTCTCACTCTCAGCTGTTTTCTGGTCCTGAAGTATCACACTCTGCTGTGTTCTGGTTCTAAAGTCTCACACTCACTGCTCTCCCTTGCTCTGAAGTCTCTCACACTCTACTGTTGCCTGCCCCACAATCTTGCACCCTCCGCTGTTTCTGGCCCTAAAGTCGCAAATGGTCTGCTGTTTCTGGTCCTGAAGTCACACACTTTCAGCTGTTTCTTGTCCTTGAGTCTCGCACTCTGCTGTTATCGGCTCCTGATGTCTCACACTCTGCTGTTTTCTGGACCAAATGTCTTGCACTCTGCTGTTTTGGTCTTGTAGTCTCTCACTCTCTGATGATTTCTGGTCCTGAATTCTCTCACTTCTCACTATTTCCTGGTCCTACAGTCTCTCACTCTCCCCTGATTTCTGCTCCTGAGTCCCGCACTCTCTGCTAATTACTGGTGCAGATGCCTCACAACGTTGGGCTGCTTCCTGCTCCAAAATCTCAGACTCATTGCCGTTTTCTGGTCCTGAAGTCTTGTACCTGCCGTTTCTGGTCTTTCTCTTGTCTCCTGCCCCGTGGTCCTCACACTCTTCCCTGGGTTTCTGCCCTAATGTCTCTCACACTCTGCTGCTTACTGGTCAGAAAGCCTTGCGTTTCTGGTGTATTCGTGTTCTGAAGTCTTAGAATCATAGAATCTCTACAGTGGACTCAGCCTAGTGAGTCTGGCACCGGTCCTCTCTGAAAGAGCACCCTGCCATAACTGTACCCATACGGAACCCATGGGGTCAGGATCCGTCTGATTGTATTCCCATAGTCCTTTGCGAAGTACTCGCTTCTCCCTGCTAAGGGAGTGGGGAAGCTTAATCACTTCTGTATATAAAGTCGGCAGGTCCCAAATGCTCACTTCGGTTGGGTGTCACTGGGAGACGTGTACCTAAGGCCCTTAGAAATAAACCTTTCTTCTTCTGCTCAACTCGTTGTGGACTCCCCTTGTATGTACAAAACACCCTACATAGGCTCAAACCCCACCCTATCCCGATTACCCCACCTAGGGGCAATTTAGCATGGCCAATCCACCTAACCTGCACATCTTTGGACTGTCGGAGGAAACTGGAGCACCCAGAGGAAACCCATGCAGACAGGGGAAGAATGTACAAATTCTACATAAACAGTTGCACGAGGTCAGAATCAACGCAGAGTCTCTGCGGCTCTTAGGCAGCAGTGCTAATCACTGTGCCACACATTGTACTCTGCTATTTCTGGTCCTAAAGATGCTCAATCTCCACTATGTCCTGCCCATGGGATGTAGGGTAATGTGGTAAATTGGATTCAAAGTTGGCTTAGTAACAGCAAACACGGGTAATGTCTCCTGCCCGAAGTCTCTCACTATCTGCTGTTGCCTGCTCTGAAGTGGCTCACTCTCCGTTGTTTTCTGGTCCTGAAGTCTCTCACTCAGTGCTGTTTTCTAGTCGCTGATAGACTCGCACTCTCTCCTGTTTTCTGGGCCTGAAGTCTCTCATGCCCGGATTGTTTTCTGGTGTTGAAATCTCGCACAGTCCGCTGTTTTCCTGTACTGGCGCCTCTCACTCGGTTATTTTATTCCCGCAAAATCTATCATTTCCCAGTATTCTCTGGTCCGGAGGTCCCTCAATGTCTGCTGTTTTTTGGCCCTGAAGTCCCTCACTCTGCTGTTTTGGTATGAGGTCTCACGCTCTCTGGTGTTTACTGGTCAAAGTGTCTCGCACTCTCTTTTTTGCCCTAAAGTGTCGCACTCTCGGCTGTATATTTGCCCACAAGGTCTCTCACTCCCCATTGGTGTCTGATCCTGAAGCCTTGAATTCTGTTGCTTTCTGGCCAAATAGACTCTCACTGTCTGCTGTTTTCTACTACAAAGTCTCGCACTCTTATTTCTCCTGTCCCTAGGTGTCTCAATCTCTGTTCTTTCCAGTCACAATGTCTCCTATTACGTTCCCAGACCCCAAAAGTGGCTAGAATAGGGCACCAAAACCCCAATATTTTAGTTTATTTTGTAAGACTGTGTGGAAGGAATGACTCGCTCCAGGAGTGATTGCATGAAGAAATAGTGGGCTGGATTCTCCCATGCCGCGCCATATGGGAGAATCGCTGTTCGGGCCATTTCTTCCAGCAGCGCCGGTCCGACACCGGCAGGCGATTCTCCGCGGCGGGCCGCTGATTAACCGACCTTGATGGGCAGAGCGGCCGCACGGAAACGGCAGAGTCCCGCCTGCGCCGTTCACACCTGCTCACAGCCAGCGGGAACTCTGCGCGTAGGGTCAGGGGCGGCCTGTGGGGTGGGGAAAAGCGCTCCTTCACCGGGGAGGCCTCCGATGAGGTTTGGCCTGCAATTGTGGCCCACCGATCGGCGGGCCGGCCTCTCCAGCCCCGGTCCTATTTTATTACGTGGCCGGCCCCTGAACCCCCATACCATGTTGCCTCGGGGTTGGCGCATTGAGGAAGTCCCCCCACGCATTCGTGGGTTGGCGCGACGCCCGGTTGGCACCGGGAAGGGAGGCTGGAGTGGCGTGAACCGCTCCAGCGCCCTGCTGGGCCCCTGTGGGGGCCAGAATCAGGAGTGCCCGCGCCTGTTTCGCACCGTCGTGAAACGCGACGGCATTCATGACGGCGCGAACACTCTGTTTCCATTTCGGAGAATTGCACCCAGGGATTTAGTATTTTTTTAAACAAAACTTTATTATGAATACAATATTAAACTGTTTAAATTCATACCTGAAAATAACAGCTTACAATTACTCCTTGAACAATCCTACTCAATTAGCCATTCAACAAGAAAAAAAGTATACAGCTCTCAATCCACGTTTGAGTGATTGGAATGCAGTTAGTACTTCGACTGCACTTACCTCTCTTTGCTGTCGTCAATGTTTACAAACATTGTGGTTTCACCACTGAAGGGAGATGAATGAATGAAAGCTGCAGACGGTTTGTCGAAGCTGTTAATCACAGACTACTACTAGAAATCGATGAATGGCTTGCAGTTTATGGATATGTGGGAACCAGACGCAGGTCACAGCTGCTTTCCTTCCAGGAATGGACTCGTGGAGCTGCAAGGTAAATGTTAAAGCTGAGATTCTTCTCACTGCACCTGCCTGGACTGCTCTCTAGCTTCCAGACAGGGCTCTCTTGTCGGGGGTGGGGGAGGGGGGAAGGTCCCTTTTGGCTCAGTGTCCCTGTGGGGGAGGGGGGGGTTCCCTATTACAAGCGGTTCCTGTGGGGATCTCCCTATTGCAGGGGTCGCTGTGTGTGTGGGGGGGTCTCCCTATTACAAAGGCCCCTGTGCTGGGGTCTCCCTATTATAGGGGCCGTGGGGGGGGGGGGGGGGGGAACAGACAGATCAGGCGTATTTGGGAGTGAGGGGGGGGCAATCCTAGGGTGATGGTCTGCTGTGTGGTGCGGCGGGGGGGGAGGTTGGGGCGGGGGGGGGGGGGGGGGGGGGGGGGGGGGGGGGGG